>NW_028123240.1:0-274716 GCF_965194805.1 Balaenoptera borealis | reverse complement strand
GTGAGAGTGTGTGCTCCCCTGCGGGTTGTGGGCCGGGCTGCTGTGTAGGGATCCTGTCAGCATCAGCAGGAGGGAGGGGGCGGAGCTCTCGAGGGCCAGGTTGGCTGGAGCTCAGGCTCTATGTCGCAGAGTCTGCACGGGGCCCCACGAGCTGAGGTGTCGGCCCAGCCATTTTGCACGAGGAAATCGGGTCTGAAGTGTCGGGTGTGGGACCTCTGCATGTGGAAACCTAGGAGCAAGTGAAATTAGACAAAGCACAAAGGAAAAAATGGTTAGACTTTATTTTATTGCCCAGATTCTATTTTTATCTCCCAGGAATTTTTAATGGGCTTTGCCAGTGACAAAGCCCTCCTCTGCCTTTTGTCCCATTCCTCATTCTTGGGGCGCTGAGGGTGCAGACACGTCTTCTGTAAATGCTTCATGCTGAGTTGGGTGTCCTCATACCCGGGGGGAGGGGCAGGACTTCTCACCAGCAGCCTCCAGGTGAGGTTGATTGTCCGCAGGCCTCCTCCCTCACTGCTCGTCTGCCTGAGCACCAGCATTGGAAGTTTTATAGAATCTAATGACCTTTAAGGGTCCAAGAAAGAGATGTGCAGAGACGCTGGGGGGGTGGGCGGTTTTACCCTGCTCCACATTGGTTCGGCCCCCTTAGGCTGATGGTTTCTGCCAGCCTAGATGCTCTGACCAGTAGTCTGTGCTTTCTTCAGTTAGGCCACTGAATTAACGTACAAACAGCACCAGGTGTCAGAGCCCTGCTTGCTCAACTCCCAGACAGTCCAGGGCCGGTGGTGATCCAGGACCATGACGGCCACTCAGTCAACGGCCTTTTGAAGTAGCCAGGAGTACAGCCGGTCTCATTGGCCGCCGTCACTGCGGTGTCTGTAGGCTTTTCTATGGTGGCAGCGTTATTTACGGTTCCCCTGCCAAGTTTATTAGCTCCGCTCTGGGTGCAGTAAGTCCTGTAAGCAATAGTCTGCTCTTTGGGGGCACACTCTTGTTGTTTTCTGAGAGAAGCTCCAGGTCAAGTGATGGTCACACGAGTCGTCATGGGGGCCCATTGCCCCAGGTTGTCTCTCTGGAGGTTGGTGTTGGAGGGCCTCCTCACTCGAGGTCATTGTGCCCACGGAGCAATCCCTGCAACTTCAGGGCATGGTGGGTGGTTAGGATCACCAAGTGGCGTCCTTTTCCCTTAGGAGGGAGCTGGCCTTGCGGGCTGCTGATTTCCAGGTTTTTAGATACCCCCAGTATCCTGGTCGGATGGGGTGGCTGGCCAATGCCTGGAGGGCATTCTTGCATTGTTCCATTTCAAGTGGTCCCAGTTTTTGCACTAATACTCCAAGGGCGATTCGCCTTGGACCAGGAATGTAAAGGTCAAAGGGTTTAGCTAACTTAGGGAGGTCCAGGGCCAGGGTCTGAATTGACTGCTCTTTCCATTCTTGAAAGGCCGCTTCTGGATTCTATTCAAAAGGATCATCATCTTTTCCTTTCAGTGTTTCATATAGAGGCCCAGCTATTAGACTGTAGTTAGGGATCCAGATGCAGCAAACCCCGGTCTCCCCAGGAACCCCTAAGCTGTCTTCTAGTTTCAGGAAAGGTGAGGCTGCAAATGGCTTCTTCCCTTTCCTGGGGTGGGCTTCTCCGACCTTCTGTGCGAATGAAGCCCAGGAAGGCCACCTTAGTTTGTGATATTTGAGCCTTTTCCTTGGACACCTTCTATCTTTTATTGGCTAGGTAGTTCAGAGGCCTCCTTAGTCGGGCTGGTGATCAGAATGTCATCTGCATATTGAAGGAGGGTTCCCTTCTCCAGAGGTAGATCTTTTAGGTCTTTAGCTAACGTTTCCCCAAAGATGGTGTGGGAATTTTTGAACCCCTGGGGCAGGACGGCCCAGCAGTATTGTTTTTGTTGTAGGTTGAGTCCTGCCACTCACAGCCAAAATTTCTTGTGACTCTGGGACTAATGGAATACAGAAGAAGGCATCATTGAAGTCTAATACAGAATGCCATGTCCTGGTGGATGGTAGAATGACCAGCAGGGTGTAGGAATTAGGAACTACTAGATGTATATCCTCTGTGGCTTCCCTGACTGTCCTGGCGTCCTCTACCAGGTCCCCAGCAGCCCACGGGGCTCTTGTGGTCAGGCCCCTCCCAGGATATGGAGCTCACCTGGGCAGGTACGCAGCAGCCCACGGGGCTCTCGTGGGCAGGCCCCTCCCTGGATATGGAGCTCCCGTGGACAGGTACCCCGGCAGGGCTGGGCACACAGGAACCGTGCACATAGCCCTCATTGCAGAGCACCCCCAGCACCCCTGTCACTCAGAGCTGACACAGAGCACCTCAGAGCAGAGCTTGAACTAACAAACAGCAGCTCCAACAGGTCTGTGACCCTAGGCTTCACTCTGTGCGGCCTCCCTCTGCCTGGTCTTCCAGGGGCTTCCACTGCAGCCGGGGCACCAGGCCTCTGTCTCCACCCACCACCCCTCCTCTCCCTGACTCCTGGGTTCCTCTCATTAGCAGAGGGTCTTCTTGAAGTTGTCTCCCACTCATGGACCAGATAAAATGATTCGAAAACAAGCCAGGGCTGCCGCCCCTTATCTATCCTGACTCTCGGGACCCTACACCTGTTCCTTGGATCTGGCCGGTGCAGCAAGGCCCATTTTCTGCAACTCTGAGCCCCTGAGGGGCGAGGATTGGCTGACCTGGGCAGCCTGACCCGGCCGGCCAGCCCTTCCCAGGTGTGCCTGGGTTGAGGTCAATATAAACACCCCTCCAGGCAGCAAAAGCCTCTGCAGCTGTGCCTGACGCCATATTCTCTGCCCCGTCAGCAGTCTCGGGGTTGGGCTGGTGGGAGGGAGTAGGGCCCACGGCTCTATGAGTGGCCCAGTGTGACTGGGGCTCTGCTGGACTTTCTGCAGGAGTTGCCGGGCTGCCACCTGCTAAAGAAGAGGATGTGTCACCCATACTTGCTGCTGGAATTTCTCCCCGGGCAGAGGTGAGGAAGGAAAAAAGCAGTGGGGGCCGGGACAGGAGGGGTACCTCAGGCAGGGAAATGGAAAGCTTCCAGACGAGCGCCCGGGGCCAGGACCATCCTGGCTGGCCTGCAGGCACCAAGTCGGCCTGCGTGCTGTCGCTGGTGTGACTCCAAGCCCCTTCCTCTAGTTTTTAAAGTCTTTGCACACATTCAGGTGTTTTACCTGGGAAGGGTGGGAAAAGTTCAGCAGCAGCTGGCCTGGGGCTCAGCTCACGTTTACTCAGAGACGCCTCCTCACGGTCCCCCAGCTTTGCAATGAGGACGCTCCTCGTGTGGGGGCTGCTGGCTGCATGGGAGATGATTCCCCACCTGTGACCAACTTCAGAATTGTTTACCCCTGGAGCAAGTGCCCTGATAGGGTTTTCCTCTGTATGACCAGTGGGTTCTGTTTTTGTTTTTTTTTTTTTTCTTTTTTGGTTCAAGGTAAGTTTTATTCCTCTTTTTGTATTTATGGATATAAGCATGGAAATAATTCATTCATATAAATACGTCTATGGGAAGGACAGAACTTTTTTTCTGTTTTATTTTTTTAAGTATTACTTATTTTTTAATTTTTGAATTTATTTTATTCATTTTTTTATACAGCAGGCTCTTATTGGTAACCTATTTTATACATATAAGTGTATATATGTCAATCCCAGGCTCGCAATTCATCCCACCACCACCACCCTGCCACTTTCCCCCCTTGGTGTCCATACATTTGTTCTCTACATCTGTGTCTCTATTTCTGCCTTGCAAACCGGTTCATCTTTACCATTTTTCTAGGTTCCACATGTATGCGTTAATATACGATATTTGTTTTTCTCTTTCTGACTTACTTCACTCTGTATGACAGTCTCTAGATCTATCCACGTCTCTACAAATGACCCAATTTCATTCCTTTTTATGGCTGAGTAATATTCCATTTTATATATGTAGCACATCTTTTCTGTTCGTCTGTCTATGGGCATTTAGGTTGCTTCCATGACCTGGCTATTGTAAATAGTGCTGCAATGAATATTGTGGTGAATATGTCTTTTTGAATTATGGTTTTCTCTGGGTATATGGCCAGTAGTGGGATTGCTGGGTCATATGGTAATTCTATTTTTAGTTTCTTAAGGAACCTCCATACTGTTCTCCATCGTGACTGTATCAATTTACATTCCCACAAATAGTGTAAGAGGGTTCCCTTTTCTCCACACCCTCTCCAGCATTTGTTGCTTGTAGATTTTCTGATGATGCCCATTCTAACTCGTGTGAGGCGATACCTCATTGTAGTTTTGGTTTATATTTCTCTAATAATTAGTGATGTTGAGCAGCTTTTCATGTGCTTCTTGGTCATCTGTATGTCTTCTTGGGACAAATGTCTATTTACGTCATCTGCCCATTTTTGGATTGGGTTGTTTGTTTTTTTACTGTTGAGCTGCATGAGCTGTTTATATACATTGGAGATTAATCCTTTGTCCATTGATTCGTTTGCAAATATTTTCTCCCATTGTGAGGGTTGTCTTTTCGTCTTGTTTGTAGTTTCCTTTGCTTTGCAAAAGCTTTTAGGTTTCATTTGCTCCCATATGTTTATTTTTTTTTATTCCATTACTCTAGGAGGTGGATCAAAAAAGATCTTGCTGTGATTTATGTCAAAGAGTATTCTTCCTATGTTTTCCTCTAAGAGTTTTATAGTGTCCGGTCTTACATTTCGGTCTCTAATCCATTTTGAGTTTATTTTTTGTGTATGGTGTTAGGGAGTGTTCTAATTTCATTCTTTTACATGTAGCTGTCCATTTTTCCCAGCACCACTTATTGAAGAGACTGTCTTTTCTCCTTTGTATACCCTTGCCTCCTTTGTCATAGATTAGTGGGCCATAGGTGTGTAGGTTTATCTCTGGGCTTTTTTTTTTCTTTTACATCTTTATTGGAGTATAATTGCTTTACAATTGTGTGTTAGTTTCTGCTGTATAAAAAAGTGAATCAGCTGTGCGTATACATATAACACCATATCCCCTCCCTCTTGCAACTCCCTCTCACTCCCTTATCCCACCCTTTTAGGTGGTCACAAAGCACAGCGCTGATCTCCCTGTGCTATGTGGCTGCTTCCCAGTAGCTATCAATTTTACATTTGGTAGTGTATATATGTCCATACCACTCTCTCACTTTGTCCCAGCTTACCCTTCCCTCTCCCCATGTCCTCAAGTCCTTTCTCTACGTCTGTGTCCTTAATCCTTTCCTGCCCCTAGGTTCTTCATAAACTTTTTTTTTTAAGATTCCATATATATGTGTTAGCATACGGTATTTGTTTTTCTCTTTCTGACTTACTTCACTCTGTAGGACAGACTCTAGATCCATCCACCTCACTAAAAGTAACTCAATTTCGTTTCTTTTTATGGCTGAATAATGTTCCATTGTATATTTGTGCCACATCTTCCTTATCCATTTATCTGTTGATGGACACTTAGGTTGCTTCCATGTCCTGGCTATTGTAAATAGAGCTACAGTGAACATTGTGGTACATGACTCTTTTTGAATTATGGTTTTCTCAGGGTAAATGTCCAGGAGTGGGTTTGCTGGGTTGTATGGTAGTTCTATTTTTAGTTTTTAAGGAACCCCCATACCGTTCTCCCTAGTGGCTATATCAATTTACATTCCCACCAACAGTGCAAGAGGGTTCCCTTTGCTCCAATAAATGCCTCTCCAGCATTTATTGTTGGTAGATTTTTTGATGATGGCCATTCTGACTGGTGTGAGGTGATACCTCACTGTAGTTTTGATTTGCATTTCTCTAATGATTAGTGATGTTCAGCATCCTTTCATGTGTTTGTTGGCAACCTGTATATCTTCTTTGGAGAAATGTCTATTTAGGTCTTCTGCCCATTTTTGGATTGGATTGTTTGGTTTTGTGATATTGAGCTACATGAGCTGCTTTTTGGAGATTAATCCTTTGCCATTTGCTTCATTTGAAAATATTTTCTCCCATTCTGATGGTTGTCTTTTCATCTTGCTTATGTTTTCCTTTGCTGTGCAAAAGAATTTATGTTTCATTCGGTCCCATTTGTTTATTTTTGTTTTTATTTCCATTTCTCTAGGAGGTGGGTCAAAAAGGATCTTGCTGTGATTTATGTCATAGACTGTTCTGCTTATGTTTTCCTCTAAGAGTTTTATAGTGGCTGGTCTTATATTTAGGTCTCTAATCCATTTTGAGTTTATTTTTGTGTATGGTGTTAGGATGTGTACTAATTTCATTCTTTTACATGTAACTGTCCAGTTTTCCCAGCACCACTTGCTGAAGACACTGTCTTTTCTCCATTGTATACCCTTGCCTCCTTTGTCATAGATTAGTGAACCATAGGTACGTGGGTTTATCTCTGTGCTTTCTATCCTGCTCTATTGACCTATATTTCTGTTCTTGTGTCAGTACCATATTATCTTGATTACTGTAGCTTTGCAATATAGTCTGAAGTCTGGAAGTCTGATTCCTCCAGCTCTTTTTTTTCCCCCCTCAAGACTGCTTTGGCTATCCAGGGTCTTTTGTGTCTCCCTACAAATTTTAAGATTTTTTTTTTCTTGTTCTGTAGAAAATGCCAAAGGTATTTTGATCGGGATTGCATTGAATCTGTAGATTGCTTTGGGTAGTATAGTCATTTTCACAATATTGATTCTTCTAATCCGAGAACATGGTATATGTCTCCATCTGTTTATATCATCTTTGATTTCTTTCATCAGTGTCTTATAGTTTTCTGAGTACAGGTCTTTTACTTCCTTAGGTAGGTTTATTCCTAGGTATTTTATTCTTTTTGTTGCAGTGGTAATGGGATTGTTTCCTTAATTTCTCTTTCTGATCTTTCATTGTTAGTGTATAGGAATGCAAGCAATTTCTGTGCATTAATTTTGTATCCTGCAACTTTACCAAATTCATTGATTAGCTCCAGTGGTTTTCTGGTGGCATCTTTAGGATTCTCTATCTATGATATCATGTCATCTGCAAACAGTGACAATTTTACTTCTTCTTTTCCTTTTTGTATTCCTTTTATTTCTTTTTCTTCTCTGATTGCCATGGCTAGGACTTCCAAAACTATGTTGAATAGCAGTGGTGAGAGTGGACATCCTCGTCTTGTTCCTGATCTTAGAGGAAACGCTTTCAGTTTTTCACCATTGAGAATGTTGTTTGCTGTGGGTTTGTCATATATGGCCTTTATTATGTTGAGGTAGTTTCCCTCTATGCCCACACTCTGCAGAGTTTTTATCGTAAATGAGTGTTGAATTTTCTCAAAATCTTTTCCTTCATCTATTGAGATGATCATATGCTTTTATTCTACAATTTGTTAATATGGTGTATCACATTGATTTGTGTATATTGAAGAATCCTCGCATCCCTGGGATAAACCCCACTTGATCATGGTGTATGATCCTTTTCATGTGTTGTTCGATTCTGTTTGCTAGTATTTTGTTGAGGATTTTTACATCTATATTCATCAGTGATATTGGTCTATAATTTTCTTTCCTTGTAGTATCTCTGTCTGATTTTGGTATCAGGGTGATGGTGGTCTCATAGAATGAGTTTGGGAGTGTTCCTTCCGCTGCAATTGTTTTGAAGAATTTGAGAAGGTTGGGTGTTAGCTCTGCTCTAAATGTTTGATAGAATTCACCTGTGATGCCATCTGGTTCTGGACTTTTGTTTGTTGGAAGATTTTTAATCACAGTTTCAATTTCATTGCTTGTGATAGGTTTGTTCATATTTTCTATTTCTTCCTGGTTCAGTCTTAGAAGGTTATCCCTTTCTAAGAATTTGTCCATTTCTTCCAGATTGTCCATTTTATTGGCCTAGAGTTGCTTGTAGTAGTCTCTTAGGATGCTTTGTATTCCTGTGGTGTCTGTTATAACTTCTGCTTTTTCACTTCTAATTTTGTTGATTTGCGTCCTCTCCCTCTTTTTCTGGAGTCCGGCTAAAGGTTGATCATTTTTGCTTATCTTCTCAAAGAACCAGCTTTTAGTTTTATTGATCTTTGCTTTCGTTTTCTTTGTTTCTATTTCATTTATTTCTGCTCTGATCTTTATGATTTCTTTCCTTCTACTAACTTTGGGTTTTGTTCTTCTTTCTCTAGTTCCTCTAGGTGTAAGGTTAGATTGTTTATTTGAGATTTTTCTTGTTTCTTGAGGTAGGCTTGTATTGCTATAAACTTCCCTCTTAGAACTCCTTTTGCTGCATCCCATAGGTTTTGGATCATCGTGTTTTTGTTGTCATTTGTCTCTAGGTAGTTTTTGATTTCCTCTTTGATTTCTTCAGTGATCTCTTGGTTATTTAGTAACGTATTGTTTAGCCTCCATGTGTTTGTGTTTTTTACGGTTTTTTCCGTGTAATTGATTTCTAATCTCATAGCATTGTGGTCGGAACAGCTGCTTGATATGATTTCAGTTTTCTTAAATTTACTGAGGCTTTATCTGTGACCCAAGATGTGATCTATCCTGGAGAATGTTCCGTGTGCAGTTGAGAAGAACGTGTAATCTGCTGTTTTTGGATGGAATGTCCTATAAATATCAATTAACTCTATCTGGTCTATTGTGTCATTTAAAGCTTGTGTTTCCTTATTAATTGTCTGTCTGGCTGATCTCCACTGGTGTAAGTGAGCTGTTAAAGTCCCCCGCTATTATTGTGTTACTGTCGATTTCCTCTTTTATAGCTGTTAGCAGTTGCCTTATACATTGAGCTGCTCCTATTTTGGGTACATATATATTTATAGTTGTTATATCTTCTTCTTGGATTGATCCCCTGACCATTATGTAGTGCCTTTCCTCGTCTCTTGTAACATTCTTTATTTTAAAGTCTATTTTATCTGATATGAGTATTGCTACTCCAGCTTTCTTTTGATTTTCATTTGCATAGAATATATTTTTCCATCGCCTCACTTTGAGTCTGTATGTGTCCCTAGGTCTGAAATGGATCTCTTGTAGACAGCATATATATGGGTCTTGTTTTTGTATCCATTCAGCGAGCCTGTGTCTTTTGGTTGGAACATGTAGTGCATTCACGTTTAAGGTAATTATCGATATGTATGTTCCTACTACTATTTTCTTAATTGTTATGGGTTTGTCTTGGTGGGTCCTTTTCTTCTCTTGTGTTTCCCACTTAGAGAAGTTCCTTTAGCATTTGGTGTAGAGCTGGTTTCATGGTGCTGAATTCTCTTAGCTTTTGCTTGTCTGTAAGGCTTTTGATTTCTCCATCAAATCTGAATGAGCTCTTTGCAGGGTGGAGTACTCTTGGTTGTAGGTTCTTCCCTTTCATCACTTTAAATTTATCATGCCACTTCCTTCTGGCTTGTAGATTTTCTGCTGAGAAATCAGTTGTTATCCTTATGGGAGTTCCCTTGTATGTTATTTGTCATTTTTCCCTTGCTGCTTTCAATCATTTTTCTTTGTCGTTAATTTTTGTCAATTTGATTACTATGTGTCTTGTCATTTTTCTCCTTTGGTTTATCCTGCCTGGGACACTCTGTGCTTCTGGACTTGGGTGGCTATTTCTTTTCCCATGCTAGGGAAGTTTTTGACCATTATCTCTTTAAATATATTCTCGGGTCCTTTCTCTCTCTCTTCTCCTTCTGGGACCCCTATAATGCGAATGTTGTTGCGTTTAATGTTGTCCCAGAGGACTCTTGGGGTGTCTTCGTTTATTTTCATTCTTTTTCTTTATTCTGTTCCATGGCAGTGATTTCCACCTTTCTGTCTTCCAGGTCACTTATCCGTTCTTCTGCCACAGTTATTCTGCTACTGATTCCTTCTAGTCTATTTTTCATTTCAGTTATTCCATTGTTCACCTCTGTTTGTTTGTTCTTTAATTCTTCTAGGTGTTTGTTCCTTAATTCTTCTAGGTCTTTGTTAAACATTTCTTGCATCTTCTCGATCTTTGCCTCCTTTCTTTTTCCAAGGTCTTGGCTCAACTTCACTATCATTATTCTGAATTTTTTTTCTGGAAGGTTCCCTATCTCCACCTCATTTTGTTTTTTTTTTTCTGGGGTTTTATCTTGTTCCTTGATCTGGTATAAAGTCCTCTGCCTTTTCATTTTGTCTATCTTTCTGTGAATGTGGTTTTCCTTCCACAGGCTGCAGAATTGTAGTTCTTCTTGCTTCTGCTGTCTGCTCTCCGGTGGATGAGTCTATCTTAGAGGCTTGTGCAAGCTTCCTGATGGGAGGGACTGGTGGTGGGTAGAGCTGGGTGTTGCTTTGGTGGGCAGAGCTTTAATCCGCTTGTCTACGGATTAAATAAAACTTTAATAAAAAGTTTAATCCGCTTGTCTGCTGATGCATGGGGCTGGGTTCCCTCCCTGTTGGTTGTTTGGCCTGAGGCGACCCAGCCCTGGAGCCTACCTTGCTCTTGGTGGGGCTAATGGCGGACTCTGGGAGGGCTCACACCAAGGAGTATTTCCCAGAACTTCTGCTGCCAGTGTCGTTGTCCTCACGGTGAGCCACAGCCACAGCCACCACCTGCCTCTGCAGGAGACCCTCTAAAAGTAGCAGGTAGTTCTGGTCATTCTCCTACAGGGTCACTTCTCCTTCCCCTGGGTCCTGATGTGCACACTACTTTGTGTGTGCCCTCCAAGAGTGGAGTATCTGAGTGGAGTTGAGACTCTGAGACTCTGTGTGGAGTTGCACAGACTCTGGGTCCTGTGAAGCTTCGATGTTTTGTGATTCTAGAAATCCTATAGGAGACGGTCCACAGCAGGTGACGCTAACATTGTCAGTAGAGGTGTTGAAGCCAAAGATCTGCAGTTCCAACTAGAGGTGCCGATGTACATACAGGACAAAATCATCTCGTGTGAATGTAGTTCAGGCATGTTTAAGATGAATGCAGTCATGTTAATGTCTACCATATTCTATCTTGAGCCTCTCCTCAGGGACCCCCTCCTCAGTTCCTGAGGCTCCTGTAAGTCATGTACAGGGGACTGGAGAGTGGGCTCTGTCCAGTCTGAGCCCTGAGTTACCCTGTGTGTATCTTAGGATACTTTGTATTTCTGTGGTGTCCGTTGTAACATCATCTCTTTCATTTCAGATTTATTTGGGCCCTCTCTTTTTAAAAAAACATACTACTGTTGTCTTTTATTCTTTACAGAAGTTTAATAAGTGTTTGATCTACTATCCTTACCCTATGTATACTTTTTGCAGTGAGATTTTTACTTTTCTTTGTTTCCTTGTTACTATCAATAATTAGTGAGACTTCTTTTAAGCTACCTTCAACATTGCTTATAAAGCTGCTTTATTAGTGATGACAGAGCCTTAATGGAAGTCATGTTCTGGTTGTAAATTAGAATGCAATGTGCCAGCAAATAGCCCCTTAAGTTTATGTCTCATTACTTCTTGTTCTTTTTTTAATTTAATTTTTATTTTTTGTCAGAGCAAATTTAATTAAAATGTTTTGTTTCTTCTAGGTGTGAAAGATGTGGTTCTTTTAAACATATACATATATCTATTCTTCTTTGGATCATTTTCCCATGTAGGTTATGACACGATGTTGAGTAGTCTTGTCTTGGTATTACGTAGGTCTTTGGTGATTACATATTTCACATGTGTTTCTATATCTATCTTAACCCCAATATCCTAATGTATCCAATCCTCACACCTTTCCATTTGGTGAACCATAAGTTTGTTTAATGAATCTGTGATTGCATTTCTCTGTGGAAATATCTTCATTGGTATCAATTTTTAGCTAAGACCTATAAGTGATATTATAGGATATGTGTCTTTTGCTTTCTGACTTAGTACAATTTGCCTGATTACCTCAAGAATCATACATGGTGCTGCAAATGGCATTGTTTCATTTTTTTCCCTGGCTAATATTCCATCTGTACGTGTACCAGTTCTTCTTTGGCCACGCACCTCTTGATGGACTTTCTGGTTGCCTCCATGTCTTGGCTATTGTAATACTGCTGCAATGCACATTTGCTTGCCTGTGTCTTTCCAGTTATATCTTCTTATGTTATAGGCCAAGGAGTGGGCTTGCTGTATCATATGGTAGCTCAGTGTGTATGTTTTAAAGGCACCACCATTCAGTTCTCATTAGTGGCTCTTTCCAGGTTACATCCCACTTAAAATTGAGGGTATGCATTTCTCCAAAACACCTTCAATATTTATTGTTTGTAGTTTTCTTGCTGATGGTTATTCTAACAGGTGCGAGCTGATACCTATCTGTGGTTGAATTTGCATGTGTCCCATAATCTGTTGAAATTGAGCTTTAAAGCATGCCCTTTTTATTTATCAAACTGTGATTACAGCTTAGTTCTTCAAAGTGTTTTCTTAAAGTAAGTGTCACATTTTGAAAATTTTTGGCCATTACCTCCCTCAAGACATTTTGAGGGCACGTTTCATTTACAGCCCTGAAGTACTTGTTCATATGAAGTGACCATTAGCACAGGTTTTAAAGCTGCTTTTGCAGGTAACGGCCAGAGGGTGGCAGCCTTTCTACGTTCCCAATCTGGTAAATAGGGAAAGAGACCTTCAGCCCCAAGAGTGTCCAGCTTTATTTCTCATCCAGCTGTGGGTCTAGATATGGTCACACCAGGTTGCATCACAGCCCCGGAACGAATTATGTAAAAATTTCTCCCTCTATCACTGTCTTTGTTTTTTGGGATTTTAAAGTAATTTATTTTTATAATGGGGTTTACCTGATTTTCACTGCTGTGTTTATGCCCCTTTACAGCCACTTGATTCACTTACAGAGAGAAATCAATACATAGGTTTTAAGATTTTTACTAGTCAGATATATTCTTGTTCGTTGAATAGGGGGTGTTGCATCCACTTCACTGAGCAAGGAGTAGGTCTTGTCTATTACATATTGGGTTTATGGATCGGTATTTGAGCTAATATGAAACCCTTGTTTTATGCATCACCCCACCTCACCTTTCCCGTTAAGCAGCCATAGTGTGTTTTCTAAACGTGTGACTCTGTTCTGCTTTGTAATTCAGTTCAAGTGTAGCGGTTTTTACATTCCCTCTATAAGTGATAGCTTATGATAAGTGTCTTTTTCTGTGTGACTTATTTCACTTAGAATCATCGAACATAAATCCACTCATCATGCTGCTAATAGCCTTATGACATTGATTTCATGGCTGAGTGATATTCCATTGTACATAAGGACCACAACATCGTTATCCATTTTCCTATTTCCTGGGATATTTAAGGTGTAATGAAGAGAAGGTTCTTGTCAACAGAGCAGCCCTAAACATTGGTGTGCCTGTGTCTTGCTGATTTTTAGTTTTCTCAATTTATACGCCCATGAGTGGAAATGCCCTATGCTCTCTAAGCTGTGTTTTTTAGATGTTTCAGGACACACCGTACACTTCTCCAGAGTGACTGTTGGCAATTTACATCCCGCCCATCAGTGTAGCAAGGCTCCCATTTCTCCATGGCCTGTCCTGCATTTCTGGTTTTGACACTTTTTTCAGCATGGCCCTTTTGACCGATGGGAAGCGAGACTTCTTTGTAGCACTGATTTGCCTTTCCAGGTTGCTTGGTTGGCCAAAAAGGGCGTATGCGTTTTTTCCTGAATATATTCAGGAAAAAACGCATACGCACTTTTTGGCCAAGGGTATCATTGTCAACGTTTTGCCGCTTTTCATTTGCTTTAAAGGCGATTCGAATCTACCTCCTTAAGTCTATTTCTGCAATTCTGCCTTGCTTTCAAATCCTCTTCGTTGCCTTCCCTCAATATATTTGTGGACGAGAGTTATCATTTATAACTCTGCAGGTTTGTGAATTGCAGTGCCCCTGAGATCCATTTTTCAACTCGCATTTTTGGGAGTTGGCCGCAAAAGCGCAGGATTGCTTCAGGCCCTGTTCTACTTCCGGGGGGCAGGCTGAGCCTGTGGTTAATTCTTCTTTCTGAAGGGAAAATAGAGTGACCTGTGCTTGTCTCAACACCTAGATCTAGTCTCTCATTGGTTCCCCCTCTTCCCGTTCATCCTCAGTACAAATTGCAACCTGTACGGAACAGGAGGTTAAAGGTGCTGATGCTCCAAGTAGGGAGATTGCTAGGAAAGTGGCTGGAATGGCGAACCCGAGCACAAGGAGATGATAAATGAGGTGCATTTTAGAAACCTTTCCCGATCACATGGTGTACCATCTTCTGGGTTTCTCATGCATGTTTTTGATGTAGGAAGATGCCCTTGAACCTGGAGATTTGGGACCCATGGGATGGGTGTCAGGCAGTATTACTTTAAAGGGTCTGCGTTGGCTCATCCAACCTCACCAAACCTCTCAGCCGCAAGAGTGTCCACCCTTATGTCTCACCCAGCTGTGGGTCTAGATATGGTCGATCCAGGTTGCATCACAGCCCCTGAACGAATTGTGTAAGAATTTCTCTCTCTTTCACTGTCTTTGTATCATGGGTTTTTAAAAGTAATTTATTTTTATAATGGGGTTTAGCTGCTTTTCACTACTGTGTTTATGCCGCTTTAAACCCACTTGACACACTAACAGAGAGATATCAATACATAGGTTTTAAGATTACTACTAATCAAATATATTCTTTTGCGGTGAATAGGGTGTGTTGAGTCCTGTTCTCTGAGCAAGGAGTAGTTCTTGTCTGTTACATATTGGGTTTATGGAACGGTATCTCAGATAATTTGAAACCCTTGTTTTATGCATCACCCCACCTCAGCTTTCCCGTTAACCAGCCATAGTGTGTTTTCTAAACGTGTGACTCTGTTCTGCTTTGTAATTCAGTTCAAGTGTAGCGGTTTTTACATTCCCTCTATAAGTGATAGCTTATGATACGTGTCTTTTTCTGTGTGACTTATTTCACTTAGAATCGTCGTACCTAAATCCACTCATCATGCTGCTACTAGCCTTAGGCCATTGATTTCATGGCTGAGTGTTATTCCATTGTACATAAGGACCACCACTTCTTTATCCATTTTTCTCTTTCCTGGGATATTTCAGGTGTCATGAAGTGGAGGTTCTTGTCAACAGAGCAGCCCTAAACTTTGGGGTGCCTGTGTCTTCCTGATTTTTAATTTTCCCAATTTATACGCCCATGAGTGGAAGTGCCCTATGTTCTCTAAGCTATATTTTTTCGATGTTTCAGGACACACCGTACACTTCTCCAGAGTGGCTGTTGGCAATTTATATCCGGCCCATCAGCATAGCAAGGCTCCCATTTCTCCATGGCCTGTCTTGCATTTCTGGTTTTGACACTTTTTTCAGCATGGTCCGTTTGACCGATGGGAAGCGAGAATGATTTGTAGCACTGATTTGCCTTTCCAGGTTGCTTGGTTGGCCAAAAAGGGCGTATGCGTTTTTTCCTGAATATATTCAGGAAAAAACGCATACGCCCTTTTTGGCCAAAGGCATCATTGTCGACGTTTTGCCGCTTTTCATGTGCTTTAAAAGCGATTCGTATCTACCTCCTGAAATCTGTTTCCTGCAATTCTGCCTTGATTTCAAATCCTCTTCGTTGCCTTCCCTCAATATATTTGTGAACGAGAGTTATCATTTATAACTCTGCAGGTTTTCAGTTGCAATGCCCCTGAGCTCCATTTTTCAACTCGCTTTTTTGGGAGCTGGCCGCAAGCGCGCAGGATGGTTTCAGGCCCTGTCCTTGTTCCGGGGCGCAGGCTGAGCCTGTGGTTAATTCTTCTTCCTGATGGGAAAATAGAGTGACCTGTGCCTGTCCCAAAACCAAGAGCTAGTCTCTCATTGGTTCCACGTCTTCCCGTTCATCCTCAGGACAAATTGCAACCTGTACGAAACAGGAGGTTAAAGGTGCTTATGCTCCAAGTAGGGAGATTGCTAGTAAAGCGGCTGGAATGGGAACCCGAGCACAAGGAGATGAGAAATGAGGTGCGTTTTAGAAACCTTTCCCCATCACATGGTGTACCATCTTCTGGGTTTCTCATGCATGTTTTCGATGTAGGAAGATGCACTTGAACCTGGAGATTTGGGACCCATGCGATGGGTTCCACGCAGTATTAATTTAAAGGGTCTGCGTTTGCTCACCCAACCTCACCAAACCTCTCAGCCCCAAGAGTGTCCACCCTTATGTCTCATCCAGCTGTGTGTCTAGGTATGGTCAATCCAGGTTGCATCACAGCCCCTGAACGCATTGTGTAAGAATTTCTCTCTCTTTCACTGTCTTTGTTTCATGGCTGTTTCAAAGTAATTTATTTTTATAATGGGGTTTAGCTGCTTTTCACTGCTGTGTTTATGCCGCTTTACACCCACTTGACACACTAACAGAGAGATATCAATACATAGGTTTTACGATTATTATTAGTTAGATATATTCTTGTGCGGTGAATAGGGCGTGTTGAGTCCAGTTCTCTGAGCAAGGAGTAGGTCTTGTCTATTACATATTGGGTTTATGGAATGGTATCTGAGCTAATTTGATACCCTTGTTTTATGTATCACCCCACCTCACCTTTCCCGTTAAGCAGCCATAGTGTGTTTTCTGCATGTGTGACTCTGTTCTGTTTTGTAATTCAGTTCAAGTGTAACGGTTTTTACATTCCCTCTATCAGTGATACCTTATGAGAAGTGTCCTTTTCTGTGTGACTTATTTCACTTAGAATCGTCGTACCTAAATCCACTCATCATGCTGCTACTAGCCTTATGACATTGATTTCATGGCTGAGTGATATTCCATTGTACATAAGGACCACAACTTCTTTACCCATTTTTCTCTTTCCTGGGATATTTAAGGTGGAATGAAGTGGAGGTCCTTGTCAACAGAGCAGCCCTAAACTTTGGGGTGCTTGTGTCTTGCTGATTTTTCATTTTCCCAATTCATACCCCCATGAGTGGAAGTGCCCTATGCTCTCTAAGCTGTGTTTTTCAGATGTTTCAGGACTCACCGTACACTTCTCCAGAGTGGCTGTTGGCAATTTACATCCCGCCCATCAGTGTAGCAAGGCTCCCATTTCTCCATGGCCTGTCCTGCATTTCTGGTTTTGACACTTTTTTCAGCATGGCCCTTTTGACCGATGGGAAGCGAGACTTTTTTGTAGCGCTGATTTGCATTTCCAGGTTGCTTGGTTGGCCAAAAAGGGCGTATGCGTTTTTTCCTGAATATATTCAGGAAAAAACGCATACGCCCTTTTTGGCCAAAGGCATCATTGTCAACGTTTTGCCGCTTTTCATGTGCTTTAAATGCGATTCGAATCTACTTCCTGAAATCTGTTTCCTGCAATTCTGCCTTGATTTCAAATCCTCTTCGTTGCCTTCCCTCAATATATTTGTGGACGAAAGTTATCATTTATAACTGCAGGTTTGTGAATTGCAGTGCCCTGAACCTCCATTTTACAACTCGTTTTTATGGGAGCTGGCCGCAAAATCACAGAATGGCTTCAGGCCCTGTTCTGGTTCCGGGGGGCAGGCTCAACCTGTGGTTAATTCTTCTTTCTGATGGGAAAATAGAGTGACCTGTGCCTGTCCCAACACCAAGAGCTAGTCTCTCGTTGGTTCCACGTCTTCCCGTTTATCCTCAGGACAAATTGCAACCTGTACGGAACAGGAGGTTAAAGGTGCTGATGCTCCAAGTAGGGAGCTTGCTAGTAAAGCGGCTGGAATGGCGAACCCGGGCACAAGGAGATGAGAAATGAGGTGCGTTTTAGAAACCTTTCCCCATCACACGGTGTACCATCTTCTGGGTTTCTCATGCATGTTTTTGATGTAGGAAGATGCCCTTGAACCTGGAGATTTGGGACCCATGCGATGGGTACCATGCAGTATTACTTTAAAGGGTCTGCGTTTGCTCACCCAACCTCACCAAACCTCTCAGCCCCAAGAGTGTCCACCCTTATGTCTCATCCAGCTGTGGGTCTAGATATGGTCAATCCAGGTTGCATCACAGCCCCTGAACGCATTGTGTAAGAATTCCTCTCTCGTTCACTGTCTTTGTTTCATGGGTTTTTCAAAGTAATTTATTTTCATAATGGGATTTAGCTGCTTTTCACTGCTGTGTTTATGCCGCTTTACACCCACTTGACACACTAACAGAGAGATATCAATACATAGGCTTTACGATTATTACTAGTCAGATATATTCTTGTGCGGTGAATAGGGCGTGTTGAGTCCAGTTCTCTGAGCAAGGAGTAGGTCTTGTCTATTACATATTGGGTTTATGGAACGGTATCTGAGCTAATTTGAAACCCTTGTTTTATGTATCACCCCACCTCACCTTTCCCGTTAAGCAGCCATAGTGTGTTTTCTGCATGTGTGACTCTGTTCTGTTTTGTAATTCAGTTCAAGTGTAACGGTTTTTACATTCCCTCTATCAGTGATACCTTATGAGAAGTGTCCTTTTCTGTGTGACTTATTTCACTTAGAATCGTCGTACCTAAATCCACTCATCATGCTGCTACTAACCTACGACATTGATTTCCTGCCTGAGTGATATTCCATTGTACATAAGGACCACAACTTCTTTATCCATTTTTCTCTTTCCTGGGATATTGAAGGTGGAATGAAGTGGAGGTCCTTGTCAACAGAGCAGCCCTAAACTTTGGGGTGCTTGTGTCTTGCTCATTTTTCATTTTCCCAATTTATACCCCCATGAGTGGAAGTGCCCTATGCTCTCTAAGCTGTGTTTTTCAGATGTTTCAGGACTCACCGGACACTTCTCCAGAGTGGCTCTTGGCAATTTACATCCCGCCCATCAGTGTAGCAAGGCTCCCATTTCTCCATGGCCTGTCCTGCATTTCTGGTTTTGACACTTTTTTCAGCATGGCCCTTTTGACCGATGGGAAGCGAGACTTGTTTGTAGCGCTGATTTGCCTTTCCAGGTTGCTTGGTTGGCCAAAAAGGGCGTATGCGTTTTTTCCTGAATATATTCAGGAAAAAACGCATACGCCCTTTTTGGCCAAGGGCATCATTGTCAACGATTTGCCGCTTTTCATGTGCTTTAAATGCAATTCCAATCTACCTCCTGAAATCTCTTTCCTGCAATTCTGCCTTGATTTCAAATCCTCTTCTTTGCCTTCCCTCAATATATTTGTGGACGAGAGTTATCATTTATAACTGCAGGTTTGTGAATTGCAGTGCCCTGAACCTCCATTTTACAACTCGTTTTTATGGGAGCTGGCGGCAAAATCGCAGAATGGCTTCAGGCCCTGTTCTGGTTCCGGGGGGCAGGCTGAGCCTGTGGTTAATTCTTCTTTCTGATGGGAAAATAGAGTGACCTGTGCCTGTCCCAACACCAAGAGCTAGTCTCTCGTTGGTTCCACGTCTTCCCGTTTATCCTCAGGACAAATTGCAACCTGTACGGAACAGGAGGTTAAAGGTGCTGATGCTCCAAGTAGGGAGCTTGCTAGTAAAGTGGCTGGAATGGCGAACCCGGGCACAAGGCGATGAGAAATGAGGTGCGTTTTAGAAACCTTTCCCCATCACACGGTGTACCATCTTCTGGGTTTCTCATGCATGTTTTCGATGTAGGAAGATGCCCTTGAACCTGGAGATTTGGGACCCATGCGATGGGTACCATGCAGTATTACTTTAAAGGGTCTGCGTTTGCTCACCCAACCTCAGCAAACCTCTCAGCCCCAAGAGTGTCCACCCTTATGTCTGATCCAGCTGTCAGTCTAGATATGGTCAATCCAGGTTGCATCACAGCCCCTGAACGCATTGTGTAAGAATTTCTCTCTCTTTCACTGTCTTTGTTTCATGGGTGTTTCAAAGTAATTTATTTTTATAATGGGGTTTAGCTGCTTTTCACTGCTGTGTTTATGCCGCTTTACACCCACTTGACACACTAACAGAGAGATATCAATACATAGGTTTTACGATTATTATTAGTTAGATATATTCTTGTGCGGTGAATAGGGCGTGTTGAGTCCAGTTCTCTGAGCAAGGAGTAGGTCTTGTCTATTACATATTGGGTTTATGGAATGGTATCTGAGCTAATTTGAAACCCTTGTTTTATGTATCACCCCACCTCACCTTTCCCGTTAAGCAGCCATAGTGTGTTTTCTGCATGTGTGACTCTGTTCTGTTTTGTAATTCAGTTCAAGTGTAACGGTTTTTACATTCCCTCTATCAGTGATACCTTATGAGAAGTGTCCTTTTCTGTGTGACTTATTTCACTTAGAATCGTCGTACCTAAATCCACTCATCATGCTGCTACTAGCCTTATGACATTGATTTCATGGCTGAGTGATATTCCATTGTACATAAGGACCACAACTTCTTTACCCATTTTTCTCTTTCCTGGGATATTTAAGGTGGAATGAAGTGGAGGTCCTTGTCAACAGAGCAGCCCTAAACTTTGGGGTGCTTGTGTCTTGCTGATTTTTCATTTTCCCAATTCATACCCCCATGAGTGGAAGTGCCCTATGCTCTCTAAGCTGTGTTTTTCAGATGTTTCAGGACTCACCGTACACTTCTCCAGAGTGGCTGTTGGCAATTTACATCCCGCCCATCAGTGTAGCAAGGCTCCCATTTCTCCATGGCCTGTCCTGCATTTCTGGTTTTGACACTTTTTTCAGCATGGCCCTTTTGACCGATGGGAAGCGAGACTTTTTTGTAGCGCTGATTTGCATTTCCAGGTTGCTTGGTTGGCCAAAAAGGGCGTATGCGTTTTTTCCTGAATATATTCAGGAAAAAACGCATACGCCCTTTTTGGCCAAAGGCATCATTGTCAACGTTTTGCCGCTTTTCATGTGCTTTAAATGCGATTCGAATCTACTTCCTGAAATCTGTTTCCTGCAATTCTGCCTTGATTTCAAATCCTCTTCGTTGCCTTCCCTCAATATATTTGTGGACGAAAGTTATCATTTATAACTGCAGGTTTGTGAATTGCAGTGCCCTGAACCTCCATTTTACAACTCGTTTTTATGGGAGCTGGCCGCAAAATCACAGAATGGCTTCAGGCCCTGTTCTGGTTCCGGGGGGCAGGCTCAACCTGTGGTTAATTCTTCTTTCTGATGGGAAAATAGAGTGACCTGTGCCTGTCCCAACACCAAGAGCTAGTCTCTCGTTGGTTCCACGTCTTCCCGTTTATCCTCAGGACAAATTGCAACCTGTACGGAACAGGAGGTTAAAGGTGCTGATGCTCCAAGTAGGGAGCTTGCTAGTAAAGCGGCTGGAATGGCGAACCCGGGCACAAGGAGATGAGAAATGAGGTGCGTTTTAGAAACCTTTCCCCATCACACGGTGTACCATCTTCTGGGTTTCTCATGCATGTTTTTGATGTAGGAAGATGCCCTTGAACCTGGAGATTTGGGACCCATGCGATGGGTACCATGCAGTATTACTTTAAAGGGTCTGCGTTTGCTCACCCAACCTCACCAAACCTCTCAGCCCCAAGAGTGTCCACCCTTATGTCTCATCCAGCTGTGGGTCTAGATATGGTCAATCCAGGTTGCATCACAGCCCCTGAACGCATTGTGTAAGAATTCCTCTCTCGTTCACTGTCTTTGTTTCATGGGTTTTTCAAAGAAATTTATTTTCATAATGGGATTTAGCTGCTTTTCACTGCTGTGTTTATGCCGCTTTACACCCACTTGACACACTAACAGAGAGATATCAATACATAGGCTTTACGATTATTACTAGTCAGATATATTCTTGTGCGGTGAATAGGGCGTGTTGAGTCCAGTTCTCTGAGCAAGGAGTAGGTCTTGTCTATTACATATTGGGTTTATGGAACGGTATCTGAGCTAATTTGAAACCCTTGTTTTATGTATCACCCCACCTCACCTTTCCCGTTAAGCAGCCATAGTGTGTTTTCTGCATGTGTGACTCTGTTCTGTTTTGTAATTCAGTTCAAGTGTAACGGTTTTTACATTCCCTCTATCAGTGATACCTTATGAGAAGTGTCCTTTTCTGTGTGACTTATTTCACTTAGAATCGTCGTACCTAAATCCACTCATCATGCTGCTACTAACCTACGACATTGATTTCCTGCCTGAGTGATATTCCATTGTACATAAGGACCACAACTTCTTTATCCATTTTTCTCTTTCCTGGGATATTGAAGGTGGAATGAAGTGGAGGTCCTTGTCAACAGAGCAGCCCTAAACTTTGGGGTGCTTGTGTCTTGCTGATTTTTCATTTTCCCAATTTATACCCCTATGAGTGGAAGTGCCCTATGCTCTCTAAGCTGTGTTTTTCAGATGTTTCAGGACTCACCGGACAGTTCTCCAGAGTGGCTCTTGGCAATTTACATCCCGCCCATCAGTGTAGCAAGGCTCCCATTTCTCCATGGCCTGTCCTGCATTTCTGGTTTTGACACTTTTTTCAGCATGGCCCTTTTGACCGATGGGAAGCAAGACTTGTTTGTAGCGCTGATTTGCCTTTCCAGGTTGCTTGGTTGGCCAAAAAGGGCGTATGCGTTTTTTCCTGAATATATTCAGGAAAAAACGCATACGCCCTTTTTGGCCAAGGGCATCATTGTCAACGATTTGCCGCTTTTCATGTGCTTTAAATGCAATTCCAATCTACCTCCTGAAATCTCTTTCCTGCAATTCTGCCTTTATTTCAAATCCTCTTCTTTGCCTTCCCTCAATATATTTGTGGACGAGAGTTATCATTTATAACTGCAGGTTTGTGAATTGCAGTGCCCTGAACCTCCATTTTACAACTCGTTTTTATGGGAGCTGGCGGCAAAATCGCAGAATGGCTTCAGGCCCTGTTCTGGTTCCGGGGGGCAGGCTGAGCCTGTGGTTAATTCTTCTTTCTGATGGGAAAATAGAGTGACCTGTGCCTGTCCCAACACCAAGAGCTAGTCTCTCGTTGGTTCCACGTCTTCCCGTTTATCCTCAGGACAAATTGCAACCTGTACGGAACAGGAGGTTAAAGGTGCTGATGCTCCAAGTAGGGAGCTTGCTAGTAAAGTGGCTGGAATGGCGAACCCGGGCACAAGGCGATGAGAAATGAGGTGCGTTTTAGAAACCTTTCCCCATCACACGGTGTACCATCTTCTGGGTTTCTCATGCATGTTTTCGATGTAGGAAGATGCCCTTGAACCTGGAGATTTGGGACCCATGCGTTGGGTACCATGCAGTATTACTTTAAAGGGTCTGCGTTTGCTCACCCAACCTCACCAAACCTCTCAGCCCCAAGAGTGTCCACCCTTATGTCTGATCCAGCTGTGAGTCTAGATATGGTCAATCCAGGTTGCATCACAGCCCCTGAACGCATTGTGTAAGAATTTCTCTCTCTTTCACTGTCTTTGTTTCATGGGTGTTTCAAAGTAATTTATTTTTATAATGGGGTTTAGCTGCTTTTCACTGCTGTGTTTATGCCGCTTTACACCCACTTGACACACTAACAGAGAGATATCAATACATAGGCTTTACGATTATTATTAGTTAGATATATTCTTGTGCGGTGAATAGGGCGTGTTGAGTCCAGTTCTCTGAGCAAGGAGTAGGTCTTGTCTATTACATATTGGGTTTATGGAATGGTATCTGAGCTAATTTGATACCCTTGTTTTATGTATCACCCCACCTCACCTTTCCCGTTAAGCAGCCATAGTGTGTTTTCTGCATGTGTGACTCTGTTCTGTTTTGTAATTCAGTTCAAGTGTAACGGTTTTTACATTCCCTCTATCAGTGATACCTTATGAGAAGTGTCCTTTTCTGTGTGACTTATTTCACTTAGAATCGTCGTACCTAAATCCACTCATCATGCTGCTACTAGCCTTATGACATTGATTTCATGGCTGAGTGATATTCCATTGTACATAAGGACCACAACTTCTTTACCCATTTTTCTCTTTCCTGGGATATTTAAGGTGGAATGAAGTGGAGGTCCTTGTCAACAGAGCAGCCCTAAACTTTGGGGTGCTTGTGTCTTGCTGATTTTTCATTTTCCCAATTCATACCCCCATGAGTGGAAGTGCCCTATGCTCTCTAAGCTGTGTTTTTTAGATGTTTCAGGACTCACCGTACACTTCTCCAGAGTGGCTGTTGGCAATTTACATCCCGCCCATCAGTGTAGCAAGGCTCCCATTTCTCCATGGCCTGTCCTGCATTTCTGGTTTTGACACTTTTTTCAGCATGGCCCTTTTGACCGATGGGAAGCGAGACTCGTTTGTAGCGCTGATTTGCCTTTCCAGGTTGCTTGGTTGGCCAAAAAGGGCGTATGCGTTTTTTCCTGAATATATTCAGGAAAAAACGCATACGCCCTTTTTGGCCAAGGGCATCATTGTCAACGTTTTGCCGCTTTTCATGTGCTTTAAATGCGATTCGAATCTACTTCCTGAAATCTGTTTCCTGCAATTCTGCCTTGATTTCAAATCCTCTTCGTTGCCTTCCCTCAATATATTTGTGGACGAGAGTTATCATTTATAACTGCAAGTTTGTGAATTGCAGTGCCCTGAACCTCCATTTTACAACTCGTTTTTATGGGAGCTGGCCGCAAAATCACAGAATGGATTCAGGCCCTGTTCTGGTTCCGGGGGGCAGGCTGAGCCTGTGGTTAATTCTTCTTTCTGATGGGAAAATAGAGTGACCTGTGCCTGTCCCAACACCAAGAGCTAGTCTCTCGTTGGTTCCACGTCTTCCCGTTTATCCTCAGGACAAATTGCAACCTGTACGGAACAGGAGGTTAAAGGTGCTGATGCTCCAAGTAGGGAGCTTGCTAGTAAAGCGGCTGGAATGGCGAACCCGGGCACAAGGAGATGAGAAATGAGGTGTGTTTTAGAAATCTTTCCCCATCACACGGTGTACCATCTTCTGGGTTTCTCATGCATGTTTTTGATGTAGGAAGATGCCCTTGAACCTGGAGATTTGGGACCCATGCGATGGGTACCATGCAGTATTACTTTAAAGGGTCTGCGTTTGCTCACCCAACCTCACCAAACCTCTCAGCCCCAAGAGTGTCCACCCTTATGTCTCATCCAGCTGTGCGTCTAGATATGGTCAATCCAGGTTGCATCACAGCCCCTGAACGCATTGTGTAAGAATTCCTCTCTCGTTCACTGTCTTTGTTTCATGGGTTTTTCAAAGTAATTTATTTTCATACTGGGATTTAGCTGCTTTTCACTGCTGTGTTTATGCCGCTTTACACCCACTTGACACACTAACAGAGAGATATCAATACATAGGCTTTACGATTATTACTAGTCAGATATATTCTTGTGCGGTGAATAGGGCGTGTTGAGTCCAGTTCTCTGAGCAAGGAGTAGGTCTTGTCTATTACATATTGGGTTTATGGAACGGTATCTGAGCTAATTTGAAACCCTTGTTTTATGTATCACCCCACCTCACCTTTCCCGTTAAGCAGCCATAGTGTGTTTTCTGCATGTGTGACTCTGTTCTGTTTTGTAATTCAGTTCAAGTGTAACGGTTTTTACATTCCCTCTATCAGTGATACCTTATGAGAAGTGTCCTTTTCTGTGTGACTTATTTCACTTAGAATCGTCGTACCTTAATCCACTCATCATGCTGCTACTAGCCTTATGACATTGATTTCATGGCTGAGTGATATTCCATTGTACATAAGGACCACAACTTCTTTACCCATTTTTCTCTTTCCTGGGATATTTAAGGTGGAATGAAGTGGAGGTCCTTGTCAACAGAGCAGCCCTCAACTTTGGGGTGCTTGTGTCTTGCTGATTTTTCATTTTCCCAATTCATACCCCCATGAGTGGAAGTGCCCTATGCTCTCTAAGCTGTGTTTTTTAGATGTTTCAGGACTCACCGTACACTTCTCCAGAGTGGCTGTTGGCAATTTACATCCCGCCCATCAGTGTAGCAAGGCTCCCATTTCTCCATGGCCTGTCCTGCATTTCTGGTTTTGACACTTTTTTCAGCATGGCCCTTTTGACCGATGGGAAGCGAGACTTGTTTGTAGCGCTGATTTGCCTTTCCAGGTTGCTTGGTTGGCCAAAAAGGGCGTATGCGTTTTTTCCTGAATATATTCAGGAAAAAACGCATACGCCCTTTTTGGCCAAGGGCATCATTGTCAACGATTTGCCGCTTTTCATGTGCTTTAAATGCAATTCGAATCTACCTCTTGAAATCTCTTTCCTGCAATTCTGCCTTGATTTCAAATCCTCTTCTTTGCCTTCCCTCAATATATTTGTGGACGAGAGTTATCATTTATAACTGCAGGTTTGTGAATTGCAGTGCCCTGAAGCTCCAT
The DNA here is from genome assembly GCF_965194805.1 of Balaenoptera borealis. Taxonomy (NCBI): domain Eukaryota; kingdom Metazoa; phylum Chordata; class Mammalia; order Artiodactyla; family Balaenopteridae; genus Balaenoptera; species Balaenoptera borealis. The sequence goes on along the minus strand of NW_028123240.1, from coordinate 248,648 downwards.
TTTACAACTCGTTTTTATGGGAGCTGGCGGCAAAATCGCAGAATGGCTTCAGGCCCTGTTCTGGTTCCGGGGGGCAGGCTGAGCCTGTGGTTAATTCTTCTTTCTGATGGGAAAATAGAGTGACCTGTGCCTGTCCCAACACCAAGAGCTAGTCTCTCGTTGGTTCCACGTCTTCCCGTTTATCCTCAGGACAAATTGCAACCTGTACGGAACAGGAGGTTAAAGGTGCTGATGCTCCAAGTAGGGAGCTTGCTAGTAAAGTGGCTGGAATGGCGAACCCGGGCACAAGGCGATGAGAAATGAGGTGCGTTTTAGAAACCTTTCCCCATCACACGGTGTACCATCTTCTGGGTTTCTCATGCATGTTTTCGATGTAGGAAGATGCCCTTGAACCTGGAGATTTGGGACCCATGCGATGGGTACCATGCAGTATTACTTTAAAGGGTCTGCGTTTGCTCACCCAACCTCACCAAACCTCTCAGCCCCAAGAGTGTCCACCCTTATGTCTGATCCAGCTGTCAGTCTAGATATGGTCAATCCAGGTTGCATCACAGCCCCTGAACGCATTGTGTAAGAATTTCGCTCTCTTTCACTGTCTTTGTTTCATGGTTGTTTCAAAGTAATTTATTTTTATAATGGGGTTTAGCTGCTTTTCACTGCTGTGTTTATGCCGCTTTACACCCACTTGACACACTAACAGAGAGATATCAATACATAGGTTTTACGATTATTATTAGTTAGATATATTCTTGTGCGGTGAATAGGGCGTGTTGAGTCCAGTTCTCTGAGCAAGGAGTAGGTCTTGTCTATTACATATTGGGTTTATGGAATGGTATCTGAGCTAATTTGATACCCTTGTTTTATGTATCACCCCACCTCACCTTTCCCGTTAAGCAGCCATAGTGTGTTTTCTGCATGTGTGACTCTGTTCTGTTTTGTAATTCAGTTCAAGTGTAACGGTTTTTACATTCCCTCTATCAGTGATACCTTATGAGAAGTGTCCTTTTCTGTGTGACTTATTTCACTTAGAATCGTCGTACCTAAATCCACTCATCATGCTGCTACTAGCCTTATGACATTGATTTCATGGCTGAGTGATATTCCATTGTACATAAGGACCACAACTTCTTTACCCATTTTTCTCTTTCCTGGGATATTTAAGGTGGAATGAAGTGGAGGTCCTTGTCAACAGAGCAGCCCTAAACTTTGGGGTGCTTGTGTCTTGCTGATTTTTCATTTTCCCAATTCATACCCCCATGAGTGGAAGTGCCCTATGCTCTCTAAGCTGTGTTTTTCAGATGTTTCAGGACTCACCGTACACTTCTCCAGAGTGGCTGTTGGCAATTTACATCCCGCCCATCAGTGTAGCAAGGCTCCCATTTCTCCATGGCCTGTCCTGCATTTCTGGTTTTGACACTTTTTTCAGCATGGCCCTTTTGACCGATGGGAAGCGAGACTCGTTTGTAGCGCTGATTTGCCTTTCCAGGTTGCTTGGTTGGCCAAAAAGGGCGTATGCGTTTTTTCCTGAATATATTCAGGAAAAAACGCATACGCCCTTTTTGGCCAAGGGCATCATTGTCAACGTTTTGCCGCTTTTCATGTGCTTTAAATGCGATTCGAATCTACTTCCTGAAATCTGTTTCCTGCAATTCTGCCTTGATTTCAAATCCTCTTCGTTGCCTTCCCTCAATATATTTGTGGACGAGAGTTATCATTTATAACTGCAAGTTTGTGAATTGCAGTGCCCTGAACCTCCATTTTACAACTCGTTTTTATGGGAGCTGGCCGCAAAATCACAGAATGGATTCAGGCCCTGTTCTGGTTCCGGGGGGCAGGCTGAGCCTGTGGTTAATTCTTCTTTCTGATGGGAAAATAGAGTGACCTGTGCCTGTCCCAACACCAAGAGCTAGTCTCTCGTTGGTTCCACGTCTTCCCGTTTATCCTCAGGACAAATTGCAACCTGTACGGAACAGGAGGTTAAAGGTGCTGATGCTCCAAGTAGGGAGCTTGCTAGTAAAGCGGCTGGAATGGCGAACCCGGGCACAAGGAGATGAGAAATGAGGTGCGTTTTAGAAACCTTTCCCCATCACACGGTGTACCATCTTCTGGGTTTCTCATGCATGTTTTTGATGTAGGAAGATGCCCTTGAACCTGGAGATTTGGGACCCATGCGATGGGTACCATGCAGTATTACTTTAAAGGGTCTGCGTTTGCTCACCCAACCTCACCAAACCTCTCAGCCCCAAGAGTGTCCACCCTTATGTCTCATCCAGCTGTGCGTCTAGATATGGTCAATCCAGGTTGCATCACAGCCCCTGAACGCATTGTGTAAGAATTCCTCTCTTGTTCACTGTCTTTGTTTCATGGGTTTTTCAAAGTAATTTATTTTCATAATGGGATTTAGCTGCTTTTCACTGCTGTGTTTATGCCGCTTTACACCCACTTGACACACTAACAGAGAGATATCAATACATAGGCTTTACGATTATTACTAGTCAGATATATTCTTGTGCGGTGAATAGGGCGTGTTGAGTCCAGTTCTCTGAACAAGGAGTAGGTCTTGTCTATTACATATTGGGTTTATGGAACGGTATCTGAGCTAATTTGAAACCCTTGTTTTATGTATCACCCCACCTCACCTTTCCCGTTAAGCAGCCATAGTGTGTTTTCTGCATGTGTGACTCTGTTCTGTTTTGTAATTCAGTTCAAGTGTAACGGTTTTTACATTCCCTCTATCAGTGATACCTTATGAGAAGTGTCCTTTTCTGTGTGACTTATTTCACTTAGAATCGTCGTACCTTAATCCACTCATCATGCTGCTACTAGCCTTATGACATTGATTTCATGGCTGAGTGATATTCCATTGTACATAAGGACCACAACTTCTTTACCCATTTTTCTCTTTCCTGGGATATTTAAGGTGGAATGAAGTGGAGGTCCTTGTCAACAGAGCAGCCCTAAACTTTGGGGTGCTTGTGTCTTGCTGATTTTTCATTTTCCGAATTCATACCCCCATGAGTGGAAGTGCCCTATGCTCTCTAAGCTGTGTTTTTTAGATGTTTCAGGACTCACCGTACACTTCTCCAGAGTGGCTGTTGGCAATTTACATCCCGCCCATCAGTGTAGCAAGGCTCCCATTTCTCCATGGCCTGTCCTGCATTTCTGGTTTTGACACTTTTTTCAGCATGGCCCTTTTGACCGATGGGAAGCGAGACTTGTTTGTAGCGCTGATTTGCCTTTCCAGGTTGCTTGGTTGGCCAAAAAGGGCGTATGCGTTTTTTCCTGAATATATTCAGGAAAAAACGCATACGCCCTTTTTGGCCAAGGGCATCATTGTCAACGATTTGCCGCTTTTCATGTGCTTTAAATGCAATTCGAATCTACCTCTTGAAATCTCTTTCCTGCAATTCTGCCTTGATTTCAAATCCTCTTCTTTGCCTTCCCTCAATATATTTGTGGACGAGAGTTATCATTTATAACTGCAGGTTTGTGAATTGCAGTGCCCTGAACCTCCATTTTACAACTCGTTTTTATGGGAGCTGGCGGCAAAATCGCAGAATGGCTTCAGGCCCTGTTCTGGTTCCGGGGGGCAGGCTGAGCCTGTGGTTAATTCTTCTTTCTGATGGGAAAATAGAGTGACCTGTGCCTGTCCCAACACCAAGAGCTAGTCTCTCGTTGGTTCCACGTCTTCCCGTTTATCCTCAGGACAAATTGCAACCTGTACGGAACAGGAGGTTAAAGGTGCTGATGCTCCAAGTAGGGAGCTTGCTAGTAAAGTGGCTGGAATGGCGAACCCGGGCACAAGGCGATGAGAAATGAGGTGCGTTTTAGAAACCTTTCCCCATCACACGGTGTACCATCTTCTGGGTTTCTCATGCATGTTTTCGATGTAGGAAGATGCCCTTGAACCTGGAGATTTGGGACCCATGCGATGGGTACCATGCAGTATTACTTTAAAGGGTCTGCGTTTGCTCACCCAACCTCAGCAAACCTCTCAGCCCCAAGAGTGTCCACCCTTATGTCTGATCCAGCTGTCAGTCTAGATATGGTCAATCCAGGTTGCATCACAGCCCCTGAACGCATTGTGTAAGAATTTCTCTCTCTTTCACTGTCTTTGTTTCATGGGTGTTTCAAAGTAATTTATTTTTATAATGGGGTTTAGCTGCTTTTCACTGCTGTGTTTATGCCGCTTTACACCCACTTGACACACTAACAGAGAGATATCAATACATAGGTTTTACGATTATTATTAGTTAGATATATTCTTGTGCGGTGAATAGGGCGTGTTGAGTCCAGTTCTCTGAGCAAGGAGTAGGTCTTGTCTATTACATATTGGGTTTATGGAATGGTATCTGAGCTAATTTGATACCCTTGTTTTATGTATCACCCCACCTCACCTTTCCCGTTAAGCAGCCATAGTGTGTTTTCTGCATGTGTGACTCTGTTCTGTTTTGTAATTCAGTTCAAGTGTAACGGTTTTTACATTCCCTCTATCAGTGATACCTTATGAGAAGTGTCCTTTTCTGTGTGACTTATTTCACTTAGAATTGTCGTACCTAAATCCACTCATCATGCTGCTACTAGCCTTATGACATTGATTTCATGGCTGAGTGATATTCCATTGTACATAAGGACCACAACTTCTTTACCCATTTTTCTCTTTCCTGGGATATTTAAGGTGGAATGAAGTGGAGGTCCTTGTCAACAGAGCAGCCCTAAACTTTGGGGTGCTTGTGTCTTGCTGATTTTTCATTTTCCCAATTCATACCCCCATGAGTGGAAGTGCCCTATGCTCTCTAAGCTGTGTTTTTCAGATGTTTCAGGACTCACCGTACACTTCTCCAGAGTGGCTGTTGGCAATTTACATCCCGCCCATCAGTGTAGCAAGGCTCCCATTTCTCCATGGCCTGTCCTGCATTTCTGGTTTTGACACTTTTTTCAGCATGGCCCTTTTGACCGATGGGAAGCGAGACTTGTTTGTAGCGCTGATTTGCCTTTCCAGGTTGCTTGGTTGGCCAAAAAGGGCGTATGCGTTTTTTCCTGAATATATTCAGGAAAAAACGCATACGCCCTTTTTGGCGAAAGGCATCATTGTCAACGTTTTGCCGCTTTTCATGTGCTTTAAATGCGATTCGAATCTACTTCCTGAAATCTGTTTCCTGCAATTCTGCCTTGATTTCAAATCCTCTTCGTTGCCTTCCCTCAATATATTTGTGGACGAAAGTTATCATTTATAACTGCAGGTTTGTGAATTGCAGTGCCCTGAACCTCCATTTTACAACTCGTTTTTATGGGAGCTGGCCGCAAAATCACAGAATGGCTTCAGGCCGTGTTCTGGTTCCGGGGGGCAGGCTGAGCCTGTGGTTAATTCTTCTTTCTGATGGGAAAATAGAGTGACCTGTGCCTGTCCCAACACCAAGAGCTAGTCTCTCGTTGTTTCCACGTCTTCCCGTTTATCCTCAGGACAAATTGCAACCTGTACGGAACAGGAGGTTAAAGGTGCTGATGCTCCAAGTAGGGAGCTTGCTAGTAAAGCAGCTGGAATGGCGAACCCGGGCACAAGGAGATGAGAAATGAGGTGCGTTTTAGAAACCTTTCCCCATCACACGGTGTACCATCTTCTGGGTTTCTCATGCATGTTTTTGATGTAGGAAGATGCCCTTGAACCTGGAGATTTGGGACCCATGCGATGGGTACCATGCAGTATTACTTTAAAGGGTCTGCGTTTGCTCACCCAACCTCACCAAACCTCTCAGCCCCAAGAGTGTCCACCCTTATGTCTGATCCAGCTGTGAGTCTAGATATGGTCAATCCAGGTTGCATCACAGCCCCTGAACGCATTGTGTAAGAATTTCTCTCTCTTTCACTGTCTTTGTTTCATGGGTGTTTCAAAGTAATTTATTTTTATAATGGGGTTTATCTGCTTTTCACTGCTGTGTTTATGCCGCTTTACACCCACTTGACACACTAACAGAGAGATATCAATACATAGGCTTTACGATTATTATTAGTTAGATATATTCTTGTGCGGTGAATAGGGCGTGTTGAGTCCAGTTCTCTGAGCAAGGAGTAGGTCTTGTCTATTACATATTGGGTTTATGGAATGGTATCTGAGCTAATTTGATACCCTTGTTTTATGTATCACCCCACCTCACCTTTCCCGTTAAGCAGCCATAGTGTGTTTTCTGCATGTGTGACTCTGTTCTGTTTTGTAATTCAGTTCAAGTGTAACGGTTTTTACATTCCCTCTATCAGTGATACCTTATGAGAAGTGTCCTTTTCTGTGTGACTTATTTCACTTAGAATCGTCGTACCTAAATCCACTCATCATGCTGCTACTAGCCTTATGACATTGATTTCATGGCTGAGTGATATTCCATTGTACATAAGGAGCACAACTTCTTTACCCATTTTTCTCTTTCCTGGGATATTTAAGGTGGAATGAAGTGGAGGTCCTTGTCAACAGAGCAGCCCTAAACTTTGGGGTGCTTGTGTCTTGCTGATTTTTCATTTTCCCAATTCATACCCCCATGAGTGGAAGTGCCCTATGCTCTCTAAGCTGTGTTTTTTAGATGTTTCAGGACTCACCGTACACTTCTCCAGAGTGGCTGTTGGCAATTTACATCCCGCCCATCAGTGTAGCAAGGCTCCCATTTCTCCATGGCCTGTCCTGCATTTCTGGTTTTGACACTTTTTTCAGCATGGCCCTTTTGACCGATGGGAAGCGAGACTTGTTTGTAGCGCTGATTTGCCTTTCCAGGTTGCTTGGTTGGCCAAAAAGGGCGTATGCGTTTTTTCCTGAATATATTCAGGAAAAAACGCATACGCCCTTTTTGGCCAAGGGCATCATTGTCAACGTTTTGCCGCTTTTCATGTGCTTTAAATGCGATTCGAATCTACTTCCTGAAATCTGTTTCCTGCAATTCTGCCTTGATTTCAAATCCTCTTCGTTGCCTTCCCTCAATATATTTGTAGACGAGAGTTATCATTTATAACTGCAAGTTTGTGAATTGCAGTGCCCTGAACCTCCATTTTACAACTCGCTTTTTTGGGAGCTGGCCGCAAAATCACAGAATGGATTCAGGCCCTGTTCTGGTTCCGGGGGGCAGGCTCAACCTGTGGTTAATTCTTCTTTCTGATGGGAAAATAGAGTGACCTGTGCCTGTCCCAACACCAAGAGCTAGTCTCTCGTTGGTTCCACGTCTTCCCGTTTATCCTCAGGACAAATTGCAACCTGTACGGAACAGGAGGTTAAAGGTGCTGATGCTCCAAGTAGGGAGCTTGCTAGTAAAGCGGCTGGAATGGCGAACCCGGGCACAAGGAGATGAGAAATGAGGTGCGTTTTAGAAACCTTTCCCCATCACACGGTGTACCATCTTCTGGGTTTCTCATGCATGTTTTCGATGTAGGAAGATGCCCTTGAACCTGGAGATTTGGGACCCATGCGATGGGTACCATGCAGTATTACTTTAAAGGGTCTGCGTTTGCTCACCCAACCTCACCAAACCTCTCAGCCCCAAGAGTGTCCACCCTTATGTCTCATCCAGCTGTGGGTCTAGATATGGTCAATCCAGGTTGCATCACAGCCCCTGAACGCATTGTGTAAGAATTCCTCTCTCGTTCACTGTCTTTGTTTCATGGGTTTTTCAAAGTAATTTATTTTCATAATGGGATTTAGCTGCTTTTCACTGCTGTGTTTATGCCGCTTTACACCCACTTGACACACTAACAGAGAGATATCAATACATAGGCTTTACGATTATTACTAGTCAGATATATTCTTGTGCGGTGAATAGGGCGTGTTGAGTCCAGTTCTCTGAGCAAGGAGTAGGTCTTGTCTATTACATATTGGGTTTATGGAACGGTATCTGAGCTAATTTGAAACCCTTGTTTTATGTATCACTCCACCTCACCTTTCCCGTTAAGCAGCCATAGTGTGTTTTCTGCATGTGTGACTCTGTTCTGTTTTGTAATTCAGTTCAAGTGTAACGGTTTTTACATTCCCTCTATCAGTGATACCTTATGAGAAGTGTCCTTTTCTGTGTGTCTTATTTCACTTAGAATCGTCGTACCTTAATCCACTCATCATGCTGCTACTAGCCTTATGACATTGATTTCATGGCTGAGTGATATTCCATTGTACATAAGGACCACAACTTCTTTATCCATTTTTCTCTTTCCTGGGATATTGAAGGTGGAATGAAGTGGAGGTCCTTGTCAACAGAGCAGCCCTAAACTTTGGGGTGCTTGTGTCTTGCTGATTTTTCATTTTCCCAATTTATACCCCCATGAGTGGAAGTGCCCTATGCTCTCTAAGCTGTGTTTTTCAGATGTTTCAGGACTCACCGTACACTTCTCCAGAGTGGCTGTTGGCAATTTACATCCCGCCCATCAGTGTAGCAAGGCTCCCATTTCTCCATGGCCTGTCCTGCATTTCTGGTTTTGACACTTTTTTCAGCATGGCCCTTTTGACCGATGGGAAGCGAGACTTGTTTGTAGCGCTGATTTGCCTTTCCAGGTTGCTTGGTTGGCCAAAAAGGGCGTATGCGTTTTTTCCTGAATATATTCAGGAAAAAACGCATACGCCCTTTTTGGCCAAAGGCATCATTGTCAACGTTTTGCCGCTTTTCATGTGCTTTAAATGCGATTCGAATCTACTTCCTGAAATCTGTTTCCTGCAATTCTGCCTTGATTTCAAATCCTCTTCGTTGCCTTCCCTCAATATATTTGTGGACGAAAGTTATCATTTATAACTGCAGGTTTGTGAATTGCAGTGCCCTGAACCTCCATTTTACAACTCGTTTTTATGGGAGCTGGCGGCAAAATCACAGAATGGCTTCAGGCCCTGTTCTGGTTCCGGGGGGCAGGCTGAGCCTGTGGTTAATTCTTCTTTCTGATGGGAAAATAGAGTGACCTGTGCCTGTCCCAACACCAAGAGCTAGTCTCTCGTTGGTTCCACGTCTTCCCGTTTATCCTCAGGACAAATTGCAACCTGTACGGAACAGGAGGTTAAAGGTGCTGATGCTCCAAGTAGGGAGCTTGCTAGTAAAGCGGCTGGAATGGCGAACCCGGGCACAAGGAGATGAGAAATGAGGTGCGTTTTAGAAACCTTTCCCCATCACACGGTGTACCATCTTCTGGGTTTCTCATGCATGTTTTTGATGTAGGAAGATGCCCTTGAAGCTGGAGATTTGGGACCCATGCGATGGGTACCATGCAGTATTACTTTAAAGGGTCTGCGTTTGCTCACCCAACCTCACCAAACCTCTCAGCCCCAAGAGTGTCCACCCTTATGTCTCATCCAGCTGTGGGTCTAGATATGGTCAATCCAGGTTGCATCACAGCCCCTGAACGCATTGTGTAAGAATTCCTCTCTCGTTCACTGTCTTTGTTTCATGGGTTTTTCAAAGTAATTTATTTTCATAATGGGATTTAGCTGCTTTTCACTGCTGTGTTTATGCCGCTTTACACCCACTTGACACACTAACAGAGAGATATCAATACATAGGCTTTACGATTATTACTAGTCAGATATATTCTTGTGCGGTGAATAGGGCGTGTTGAGTCCAGTTCTCTGAGCAAGGAGTAGGTCTTGTCTATTACATATTGGGTTTATGGAACGGTATCTGAGCTAATTTGAAACCCTTGTTTTATGTATCACCCCACCTCACCTTTCCCGTTAAGCAGCCATAGTGTGTTTTCTGCATGTGTGACTCTGTTCTGTTTTGTAATTCAGTTCAAGTGTAACGGTTTTTACATTCCCTCTATCAGTGATACCTTATGAGAAGTGTCCTTTTCTGTGTGACTTATTTCACTTAGAATCGTCGTACCTAAATCCACTCATCATGCTGCTACTAACCTACGACATTGATTTCCTGGCTGAGTGATATTCCATTGTACATAAGGACCACAACTTCTTTATCCATTTTTCTCTTTCCTGGGATATTGAAGGTGGAATGAAGTGGAGGTCCTTGTCAACAGAGCAGCCCTAAACTTTGGGGTGCTTGTGTCTTGCTGATTTTTCATTTTCCCAATTTATACCCCCATGAGTGGAAGTGCCCTATGCTCTCTAAGCTGTGTTTTTCAGATGTTTCAGGACTCACCGGACACTTCTCCAGAGTGGCTCTTGGCAATTTACATCCCGCCCATCAGTGTAGCAAGGCTCCCATTTCTCCATGGCCTGTCCTGCATTTCTGGTTTTGACACTTTTTTCAGCATGGCCCTTTTGACCGATGGGAAGCGAGACTTGTTTGTAGCGCTGATTTGCCTTTCCAGGTTGCTTGGTTGGCCAAAAAGGGCGTATGCGTTTTTTCCTGAATATATTCAGGAAAAAACGCATACGCCCTTTTTGGCCAAGGGCATCATTGTCAACGATTTGCCGCTTTTCATGTGCTTTAAATGCAATTCCAATCTACCTCCTGAAATCTCTTTCCTGCAATTCTGCCTTGATTTCAAATCCTCTTCTTTGCCTTCCCTCAATATATTTGTGGACGAGAGTTATCATTTATAACTGCAGGTTTGTGAATTGCAGTGCCCTGAACCTCCATTTTACAACTCGTTTTTATGGGAGCTGGCGGCAAAATCGCAGAATGGCTTCAGGCCCTGTTCTGGTTCCGGGGGGCAGGCTGAGCCTGTGGTTAATTCTTCTTTCTGATGGGAAAATAGAGTGACCTGTGCCTGTCCCAACACCAAGAGCTAGTCTCTCGTTGGTTCCACGTCTTCCCGTTTATCCTCAGGACAAATTGCAACCTGTACGGAACAGGAGGTTAAAGGTGCTGATGCTCCAAGTAGGGAGCTTGCTAGTAAAGTGGCTGGAATGGCGAACCCGGGCACAAGGCGATGAGAAATGAGGTGCGTTTTAGAAACCTTTCCCCATCACACGGTGTACCATCTTCTGGGTTTCTCATGCATGTTTTCGATGTAGGAAGATGCCCTTGAACCTGGAGATTTGGGACCCATGCGATGGGTACCATGCAGTATTACTTTAAAGGGTCTGCGTTTGCTCACCCAACCTCAGCAAACCTCTCAGCCCCAAGAGTGTCCACCCTTATGTCTGATCCAGCTGTCAGTCTAGATATGGTCAATCCAGGTTGCATCACAGCCCCTGAACGCATTGTGTAAGAATTTCTCTCTCTTTCACTGTCTTTGTTTCATGGGTGTTTCAAAGTAATTTATTTTTATAATGGGGTTTAGCTGCTTTTCACTGCTGTGTTTATGCCGCTTTACACCCACTTGACACACTAACAGAGAGATATCAATACATAGGTTTTACGATTATTATTAGTTAGATATATTCTTGTGCGGTGAATAGGGCGTGTTGAGTCCAGTTCTCTGAGCAAGGAGTAGGTCTTGTCTATTACATATTGGGTTTATGGAATGGTATCTGAGCTAATTTGATACCCTTGTTTTATGTATCACCCCACCTCACCTTTCCCGTTAAGCAGCCATAGTGTGTTTTCTGCATGTGTGACTCTGTTCTGTTTTGTAATTCAGTTCAAGTGTAACGGTTTTTACATTCCCTCTATCAGTGATACCTTATGAGAAGTGTCCTTTTCTGTGTGACTTATTTCACTTAGAATCGTCGTACCTAAATCCACTCATCATGCTGCTACTAGCCTTATGACATTGATTTCATGGCTGAGTGATATTCCATTGTACATAAGGACCACAACTTCTTTACCCATTTTTCTCTTTCCTGGGATATTTAAGGTGGAATGAAGTGGAGGTCCTTGTCAACAGAGCAGCCCTAAACTTTGGGGTGCTTGTGTCTTGCTGATTTTTCATTTTCCCAATTCATACCCCCATGAGTGGAAGTGCCCTATGCTCTCTAAGCTGTGTTTTTCAGATGTTTCAGGACTCACCGTACACTTCTCCAGAGTGGCTGTTGGCAATTTACATCCCGCCCATCAGTGTAGCAAGGCTCCCATTTCTCCATGGCCTGTCCTGCATTTCTGGTTTTGACACTTTTTTCAGCATGGCCCTTTTGACCGATGGGAAGCGAGACTTTTTTGTAGCGCTGATTTGCATTTCCAGGTTGCTTGGTTGGCCAAAAAGGGCGTATGCGTTTTTTCCTGAATATATTCAGGAAAAAACGCATACGCCCTTTTTGGCGAAAGGCATCATTGTCAACGTTTTGCCGCTTTTCATGTGCTTTAAATGCGATTCGAATCTACTTCCTGAAATCTGTTTCCTGCAATTCTGCCTTGATTTCAAATCCTCTTCGTTGCCTTCCCTCAATATATTTGTGGACGAAAGTTATCATTTATAACTGCAGGTTTGTGAATTGCAGTGCCCTGAACCTCCATTTTACAACTCGTTTTTATGGGAGCTGGCCGCAAAATCACAGAATGGCTTCAGGCCCTGTTCTGGTTCCGGGGGGCAGGCTCAACCTGTGGTTAATTCTTCTTTCTGATGGGAAAATAGAGTGACCTGTGCCTGTCCCAACACCAAGAGCTAGTCTCTCGTTGGTTCCACGTCTTCCCGTTTATCCTCAGGACAAATTGCAACCTGTACGGAACAGGAGGTTAAAGGTGCTGATGCTCCAAGTAGGGAGCTTGCTAGTAAAGCGGCTGGAATGGCGAACCCGGGCACAAGGAGATGAGAAATGAGGTGCGTTTTAGAAACCTTTCCCCATCACACGGTGTACCATCTTCTGGGTTTCTCATGCATGTTTTTGATGTAGGAAGATGCCCTTGAACCTGGAGATTTGGGACCCATGCGATGGGTACCATGCAGTATTACTTTAAAGGGTCTGCGTTTGCTCACCCAACCTCACCAAACCTCTCAGCCCCAAGAGTGTCCACCCTTATGTCTCATCCAGCTGTGGGTCTAGATATGGTCAATCCAGGTTGCATCACAGCCCCTGAACGCATTGTGTAAGAATTCCTCTCTCGTTCACTGTCTTTGTTTCATGGGTTTTTCAAAGTAATTTATTTTCATAATGGGATTTAGCTGCTTTTCACTGCTGTGTTTATGCCGCTTTACACCCACTTGACACACTAACAGAGAGATATCAATACATAGGCTTTACGATTATTACTAGTCAGATATATTCTTGTGCGGTGAATAGGGCGTGTTGAGTCCAGTTCTCTGAGCAAGGAGTAGGTCTTGTCTATTACATATTGGGTTTATGGAACGGTATCTGAGCTAATTTGAAACCCTTGTTTTATGTATCACCCCACCTCACCTTTCCCGTTAAGCAGCCATAGTGTGTTTTCTGCATGTGTGACTCTGTTCTGTTTTGTAATTCAGTTCAAGTGTAACGGTTTTTACATTCCCTCTATCAGTGATACCTTATGAGAAGTGTCCATTTCTGTGTGACTTATTTCACTTAGAATCGTCGTACCTAAATCCACTCATCATGCTGCTACTAACCTACGACATTGATTTCCTGCCTGAGTGATATTCCATTGTACATAAGGACCACAACTTCTTTATCCATTTTTCTCTTTCCTGGGATATTGAAGGTGGAATGAAGTGGAGGTCCTTGTCAACAGAGCAGCCCTCAACTTTGGGGTGCTTGTGTCTTGCTGATTTTTCATTTTCCCAATTCATACCCCCATGAGTGGAAGTGCCCTATGCTCTCTAAGCTGTGTTTTTTAGATGTTTCAGGACTCACCGTACACTTCTCCAGAGTGGCTGTTGGCAATTTACATCCCGCCCATCAGTGTAGCAAGGCTCCCATTTCTCCATGGCCTGTCCTGCATTTCTGGTTTTGACACTTTTTTCAGCATGGCCCTTTTGACCGATGGGAAGCGAGACTTGTTTGTAGCGCTGATTTGCCTTTCCAGGTTGCTTGGTTGGCCAAAAAGGGCGTATGCGTTTTTTCCTGAATATATTCAGGAAAAAACGCATACGCCCTTTTTGGCCAAGGGCATCATTGTCAACGATTTGCCGCTTTTCATGTGCTTTAAATGCAATTCGAATCTACCTCTTGAAATCTCTTTCCTGCAATTCTGCCTTGATTTCAAATCCTCTTCTTTGCCTTCCCTCAATATATTTGTGGACGAGAGTTATCATTTATAACTGCAGGTTTGTGAATTGCAGTGCCCTGAAGCTCCATTTTACAACTCGTTTTTATGGGAGCTGGCGGCAAAATCGCAGAATGGCTTCAGGCCCTGTTCTGGTTCCGGGGGGCAGGCTGAGCCTGTGGTTAATTCTTCTTTCTGATGGGAAAATAGAGTGACCTGTGCCTGTCCCAACACCAAGAGCTAGTCTCTCGTTGGTTCCACGTCTTCCCGTTTATCCTCAGGACAAATTGCAACCTGTACGGAACAGGAGGTTAAAGGTGCTGATGCTCCAAGTAGGGAGCTTGCTAGTAAAGTGGCTGGAATGGCGAACCCGGGCACAAGGCGATGAGAAATGAGGTGCGTTTTAGAAACCTTTCCCCATCACACGGTGTACCATCTTCTGGGTTTCTCATGCATGTTTTCGATGTAGGAAGATGCCCTTGAACCTGGAGATTTGGGACCCATGCGATGGGTACCATGCAGTATTACTTTAAAGGGTCTGCGTTTGCTCACCCAACCTCACCAAACCTCTCAGCCCCAAGAGTGTCCACCCTTATGTCTGATCCAGCTGTCAGTCTAGATATGGTCAATCCAGGTTGCATCACAGCCCCTGAACGCATTGTGTAAGAATTTCTCTCTCTTTCACTGTCTTTGTTTCATGGTTGTTTCAAAGTAATTTATTTTTATAATGGGGTTTAGCTGCTTTTCACTGCTGTGTTTATGCCGCTTTACACCCACTTGACACACTAACAGAGAGATATCAATACATAGGTTTTACGATTATTATTAGTTAGATATATTCTTGTGCGGTGAATAGGGCGTGTTGAGTCCAGTTCTCTGAGCAAGGAGTAGGTCTTGTCTATTACATATTGGGTTTATGGAATGGTATCTGAGCTAATTTGATACCCTTGTTTTATGTATCACCCCACCTCACCTTTCCCGTTAAGCAGCCATAGTGTGTTTTCTGCATGTGTGACTCTGTTCTGTTTTGTAATTCAGTTCAAGTGTAACGGTTTTTACATTCCCTCTATCAGTGATACCTTATGAGAAGTGTCCTTTTCTGTGTGACTTATTTCACTTAGAATCGTCGTACCTAAATCCACTCATCATGCTGCTACTAGCCTTATGACATTGATTTCATGGCTGAGTGATATTCCATTGTACATAAGGACCACAACTTCTTTACCCATTTTTCTCTTTCCTGGGATATTTAAGGTGGAATGAAGTGGAGGTCCTTGTCAACAGAGCAGCCCTAAACTTTGGGGTGCTTGTGTCTTGCTGATTTTTCATTTTCCCAATTCATACCCCCATGAGTGGAAGTGCCCTATGCTCTCTAAGCTGTGTTTTTCAGATGTTTCAGGACTCACCGTACACTTCTCCAGAGTGGCTGTTGGCAATTTACATCCCGCCCATCAGTGTAGCAAGGCTCCCATTTCTCCATGGCCTGTCCTGCATTTCTGGTTTTGACACTTTTTTCAGCATGGCCCTTTTGACCGATGGGAAGCGAGACTTGTTTGTAGCGCTGATTTGCCTTTCCAGGTTGCTTGGTTGGCCAAAAAGGGCGTATGCGTTTTTTCCTGAATATATTCAGGAAAAAACGCATACGCCCTTTTTGGCGAAAGGCATCATTGTCAACGTTTTGCCGCTTTTCATGTGCTTTAAATGCGATTCGAATCTACTTCCTGAAATCTGTTTCCTGCAATTCTGCCTTGATTTCAAATCCTCTTCGTTGCCTTCCCTCAATATATTTGTGGACGAAAGTTATCATTTATAACTGCAGGTTTGTGAATTGCAGTGCCCTGAACCTCCATTTTACAACTCGTTTTTATGGGAGCTGGCCGCAAAATCACAGAATGGCTTCAGGCCCTGTTCTGGTTCCGGGGGGCAGGCTGAGCCTGTGGTTAATTCTTCTTTCTGATGGGAAAATAGAGTGACCTGTGCCTGTCCCAACACCAAGAGCTAGTCTCTCGTTGGTTCCACGTCTTCCCGTTTATCCTCAGGACAAATTGCAACCTGTACGGAACAGGAGGTTAAAGGTGCTGATGCTCCAAGTAGGGAGCTTGCTAGTAAAGCAGCTGGAATGGCGAACCCGGGCACAAGGAGATGAGAAATGAGGTGCGTTTTAGAAACCTTTCCCCATCACACGGTGTACCATCTTCTGGGTTTCTCATGCATGTTTTTGATGTAGGAAGATGCCCTTGAACCTGGAGATTTGGGACCCATGCGATGGGTACCATGCAGTATTACTTTAAAGGGTCTGCGTTTGCTCACCCAACCTCACCAAACCTCTCAGCCCCAAGAGTGTCCACCCTTATGTCTCATCCAGCTGTGGGTCTAGATATGGTCAATCCAGGTTGCATCACAGCCCCTGAACGCATTGTGTAAGAATTCCTCTCTCATTCACTGTCTTTGTTTCATGGGTTTTTCAAAGTAATTTATTTTCATAATGGGATTTAGCTGCTTTTTACTGCTGTGTTTATGCCGCTTTACACCCACTTGACACACTAACAGAGAGATATCAATACATAGGCTTTACGATTATTACTAGTCAGATATATTCTTGTGCGGTGAATAGGGCGTGTTGAGTCCAGTTCTCTGAGCAAGGAGTAGGTCTTGTCTATTACATATTGGGTTTATGGAACGGTATCTGAGCTAATTTGAAACCCTTGTTTTATGTATCACCCCACCTCACCTTTCCCGTTAAGCAGCCATAGTGTGTTTTCTGCATGTGTGACTCTGTTCTGTTTTGTAATTCAGTTCAAGTGTAACGGTTTTTACATTCCCTCTATCAGTGATACCTTATGAGAAGTGTCCTTTTCTGTGTGACTTATTTCACTTAGAATCGTCGTACCTTAATCCACTCATCATGCTGCTACTAGCCTTATGACATTGATTTCATGGCTGAGTGATATTCCATTGTACATAAGGACCACAACTTCTTTATCCATTTTTCTCTTTCCTGGGATATTGAAGGTGGAATGAAGTGGAGGTCCTTGTCAACAGAGCAGCCCTAAACTTTGGGGTGCTTGTGTCTTGCTGATTTTTCATTTTCCCAATTTATACCCCCATGAGTGGAAGTGCCCTATGCTCTCTAAGCTGTGTTTTTCAGATGTTTCAGGACTCACCGGACACTTCTCCAGAGTGGCTCTTGGCAATTTACATCCCGCCCATCAGTGTAGCAAGGCTCCCATTTCTCCATGGCCTGTCCTGCATTTCTGGTTTTGACACTTTTTTCAGCATGGCCCTTTTGACCGATGGGAAGCGAGACTTGTTTGTAGCGCTGATTTGCCTTTCCAGGTTGCTTGGTTGGCCAAAAAGGGCGTATGCGTTTTTTCCTGAATATATTCAGGAAAAAACGCATACGCCCTTTTTGGCCAAGGGCATCATTGTCAACGTTTTGCCGCTTTTCATGTGCTTTAAATGCAATTCGAATCTACCTCCTGAAATCTCTTTCCTGCAATTCTGCCTTGATTTCAAATCCTCTTCTTTGCCTTCCCTCAATATATTTGTGGACGAGAGTTATCATTTATAACTGCAGGTTTGTGAATTGCAGTGCCCTGAACCTCCATTTTACAACTCGTTTTTATGGGAGCTGGCGGCAAAATCGCAGAATGGCTTCAGGCCCTGTTCTGGTTCCGGGGGGCAGGCTGAGCCTGTGGTTAATTCTTCTTTCTGATGGGAAAATAGAGTGACCTGTGCCTGTCCCAACACCAAGAGCTAGTCTCTCGTTGGTTCCACGTCTTCCCGTTTATCCTCAGGACAAATTGCAACCTGTACGGAACAGGAGGTTAAAGGTGCTGATGCTCCAAGTAGGGAGATTGCTAGTAAAGCGGCTGGAATGGCGAACCCGGGCACAAGGAGATGAGAAATGAGGTGCGTTTTAGAAACCTTTCCCCATCACACGGTGTACCATCTTCTGGGTTTCTCATGCATGTTTTCGATGTAGGAAGATGCCCTTGAACCTGGAGATTTGGGACCCATGCGATGGGTACCATGCAGTATTACTTTAAAGGGTCTGCGTTTGCTCACCCAACCTCACCAAACCTCTCAGCCCCAAGAGTGTCCACCCTTATGTCTGATCCAGCTGTGAGTCTAGATATGGTCAATCCAGGTTGCATCACAGCCCCTGAACGCATTGTGTAAGAATTTCTCTCTCTTTCACTGTCTTTGTTTCATGGTTGTTTCAAAGTAATTTATTTTTATAATGGGGTTTAGCTGCTTTTCACTGCTGTGTTTATGCCGCTTTACACCCACTTGACACACTAACAGAGAGATATCAATACATAGGTTTTACGATTATTATTAGTTAGATATATTCTTGTGCGGTGAATAGGGCGTGTTGAGTCCAGTTCTCTGAGCAAGGAGTAGGTCTTGTCTATTACATATTGGGTTTATGGAATGGTATCTGAGCTAATTTGATACCCTTGTTTTATGTATCACCCCACCTCACCTTTCCCGTTAAGCAGCCATAGTGTGTTTTCTGCATGTGTGACTCTGTTCTGTTTTGTAATTCAGTTCAAGTGTAACGGTTTTTACATTCCCTCTATCAGTGATACCTTATGAGAAGTGTCCTTTTCTGTGTGACTTATTTCACTTAGAATCGTCGTACCTAAATCCACTCATCATGCTGCTACTAGCCTTATGACATTGATTTCATGGCTGAGTGATATTCCATTGTACATAAGGACCACAACTTCTTTACCCATTTTTCTCTTTCCTGGGATATTTAAGGTGGAATGAAGTGGAGGTCCTTGTCAACAGAGCAGCCCTAAACTTTGGGGTGCTTGTGTCTTGCTGATTTTTCATTTTCCCAATTCATACCCCCATGAGTGGAAGTGCCCTATGCTCTCTAAGCTGTGTTTTTCAGATGTTTCAGGACTCACCGTACACTTCTCCAGAGTGGCTGTTGGCAATTTACATCCCGCCCATCAGTGTAGCAAGGCTCCCATTTCTCCATGGCCTGTCCTGCATTTCTGGTTTTGACACTTTTTTCAGCATGGCCCTTTTGACCGATGGGAAGCGAGACTTGTTTGTAGCGCTGATTTGCCTTTCCAGGTTGCTTGGTTGGCCAAAAAGGGCGTATGCGTTTTTTCCTGAATATATTCAGGAAAAAACGCATACGCCCTTTTTGGCGAAAGGCATCATTGTCAACGTTTTGCCGCTTTTCATGTGCTTTAAATGCGATTCGAATCTACTTCCTGAAATCTGTTTCCTGCAATTCTGCCTTGATTTCAAATCCTCTTCGTTGCCTTCCCTCAATATATTTGTGGACGAAAGTTATCATTTATAACTGCAGGTTTGTGAATTGCAGTGCCCTGAACCTCCATTTTACAACTCGTTTTTATGGGAGCTGGCCGCAAAATCACAGAATGGCTTCAGGCCCTGTTCTGGTTCCGGGGGGCAGGCTGAGCCTGTGGTTAATTCTTCTTTCTGATGGGAAAATAGAGTGACCTGTGCCTGTCCCAACACCAAGAGCTAGTCTCTCGTTGGTTCCACGTCTTCCCGTTTATCCTCAGGACAAATTGCAACCTGTACGGAACAGGAGGTTAAAGGTGCTGATGCTCCAAGTAGGGAGCTTGCTAGTAAAGCAGCTGGAATGGCGAACCCGGGCACAAGGAGATGAGAAATGAGGTGCGTTTTAGAAACCTTTCCCCATCACACGGTGTACCATCTTCTGGGTTTCTCATGCATGTTTTTGATGTAGGAAGATGCCCTTGAACCTGGAGATTTGGGACCCATGCGATGGGTACCATGCAGTATTACTTTAAAGGGTCTGCGTTTGCTCACCCAACCTCACCAAACCTCTCAGCCCCAAGAGTGTCCACCCTTATGTCTCATCCAGCTGTGGGTCTAGATATGGTCAATCCAGGTTGCATCACAGCCCCTGAACGCATTGTGTAAGAATTCCTCTCTCATTCACTGTCTTTGTTTCATGGGTTTTTCAAAGTAATTTATTTTCATAATGGGATTTAGCTGCTTTTTACTGCTGTGTTTATGCCGCTTTACACCCACTTGACACACTAACAGAGAGATATCAATACATAGGCTTTACGATTATTACTAGTCAGATATATTCTTGTGCGGTGAATAGGGCGTGTTGAGTCCAGTTCTCTGAGCAAGGAGTAGGTCTTGTCTATTACATATTGGGTTTATGGAACGGTATCTGAGCTAATTTGAAACCCTTGTTTTATGTATCACCCCACCTCACCTTTCCCGTTAAGCAGCCATAGTGTGTTTTCTGCATGTGTGACTCTGTTCTGTTTTGTAATTCAGTTCAAGTGTAACGGTTTTTACATTCCCTCTATCAGTGATACCTTATGAGAAGTGTCCTTTTCTGTGTGACTTATTTCACTTAGAATCGTCGTACCTTAATCCACTCATCATGCTGCTACTAGCCTTATGACATTGATTTCATGGCTGAGTGATATTCCATTGTACATAAGGACCACAACTTCTTTATCCATTTTTCTCTTTCCTGGGATATTGAAGGTGGAATGAAGTGGAGGTCCTTGTCAACAGAGCAGCCCTAAACTTTGGGGTGCTTGTGTCTTGCTGATTTTTCATTTTCCCAATTTATACCCCCATGAGTGGAAGTGCCCTATGCTCTCTAAGCTGTGTTTTTCAGATGTTTCAGGACTCACCGGACACTTCTCCAGAGTGGCTCTTGGCAATTTACATCCCGCCCATCAGTGTAGCAAGGCTCCCATTTCTCCATGGCCTGTCCTGCATTTCTGGTTTTGACACTTTTTTCAGCATGGCCCTTTTGACCGATGGGAAGCGAGACTTGTTTGTAGCGCTGATTTGCCTTTCCAGGTTGCTTGGTTGGCCAAAAAGGGCGTATGCGTTTTTTCCTGAATATATTCAGGAAAAAACGCATACGCCCTTTTTGGCCAAGGGCATCATTGTCAACGTTTTGCCGCTTTTCATGTGCTTTAAATGCAATTCGAATCTACCTCCTGAAATCTCTTTCCTGCAATTCTGCCTTGATTTCAAATCCTCTTCTTTGCCTTCCCTCAATATATTTGTGGACGAGAGTTATCATTTATAACTGCAGGTTTGTGAATTGCAGTGCCCTGAACCTCCATTTTACAACTCGTTTTTATGGGAGCTGGCGGCAAAATCGCAGAATGGCTTCAGGCCCTGTTCTGGTTCCGGGGGGCAGGCTGAGCCTGTGGTTAATTCTTCTTTCTGATGGGAAAATAGAGTGACCTGTGCCTGTCCCAACACCAAGAGCTAGTCTCTCGTTGGTTCCACGTCTTCCCGTTTATCCTCAGGACAAATTGCAACCTGTACGGAACAGGAGGTTAAAGGTGCTGATGCTCCAAGTAGGGAGCTTGCTAGTAAAGTGGCTGGAATGGCGAACCCGGGCACAAGGAGATGAGAAATGAGGTGCGTTTTAGAAACCTTTCCCCATCACACGGTGTACCATCTTCTGGGTTTCTCATGCATGTTTTCGATGTAGGAAGATGCCCTTGAACCTGGAGATTTGGGACCCATGCGATGGGTACCATGCAGTATTACTTTAAAGGGTCTGCGTTTGCTCACCCAACCTCACCAAACCTCTCAGCCCCAAGAGTGTCCACCCTTATGTCTGATCCAGCTGTGAGTCTAGATATGGTCAATCCAGGTTGCATCACAGCCCCTGAACGCATTGTGTAAGAATTTCTCTCTCTTTCACTGTCTTTGTTTCATGGGTGTTTCAAAGTAATTTATTTTTATAATGGGGTTTATCTGCTTTTCACTGCTGTGTTTATGCCGCTTTACACCCACTTGACACACTAACAGAGAGATATCAATACATAGGCTTTACGATTATTATTAGTTAGATATATTCTTGTGCGGTGAATAGGGCGTGTTGAGTCCAGTTCTCTGAGCAAGGAGTAGGTCTTGTCTATTACATATTGGGTTTATGGAATGGTATCTGAGCTAATTTGATACCCTTGTTTTATGTATCACCCCACCTCACCTTTCCCGTTAAGCAGCCATAGTGTGTTTTCTGCATGTGTGACTCTGTTCTGTTTTGTAATTCAGTTCAAGTGTAACGGTTTTTACATTCCCTCTATCAGTGATACCTTATGAGAAGTGTCCTTTTCTGTGTGACTTATTTCACTTAGAATCGTCGTACCTAAATCCACTCATCATGCTGCTACTAGCCTTATGACATTGATTTCATGGCTGAGTGATATTCCATTGTACATAAGGAGCACAACTTCTTTACCCATTTTTCTCTTTCCTGGGATATTTAAGGTGGAATGAAGTGGAGGTCCTTGTCAACAGAGCAGCCCTAAACTTTGGGGTGCTTGTGTCTTGCTGATTTTTCATTTTCCCAATTCATACCCCCATGAGTGGAAGTGCCCTATGCTCTCTAAGCTGTGTTTTTTAGATGTTTCAGGACTCACCGTACACTTCTCCAGAGTGGCTGTTGGCAATTTACATCCCGCCCATCAGTGTAGCAAGGCTCCCATTTCTCCATGGCCTGTCCTGCATTTCTGGTTTTGACACTTTTTTCAGCATGGCCCTTTTGACCGATGGGAAGCGAGACTTGTTTGTAGCGCTGATTTGCCTTTCCAGGTTGCTTGGTTGGCCAAAAAGGGCGTATGCGTTTTTTCCTGAATATATTCAGGAAAAAACGCATACGCCCTTTTTGGCCAAGGGCATCATTGTCAACGTTTTGCCGCTTTTCATGTGCTTTAAATGCGATTCGAATCTACTTCCTGAAATCTGTTTCCTGCAATTCTGCCTTGATTTCAAATCCTCTTCGTTGCCTTCCCTCAATATATTTGTGGACGAGAGTTATCATTTATAACTGCAAGTTTGTGAATTGCAGTGCCCTGAACCTCCATTTTACAACTCGCTTTTTTGGGAGCTGGCCGCAAAATCACAGAATGGATTCAGGCCCTGTTCTGGTTCCGGGGGGCAGGCTCAACCTGTGGTTAATTCTTCTTTCTGATGGGAAAATAGAGTGACCTGTGCCTGTCCCAACACCAAGAGCTAGTCTCTCGTTGGTTCCACGTCTTCCCGTTTATCCTCAGGACAAATTGCAACCTGTACGGAACAGGAGGTTAAAGGTGCTGATGCTCCAAGTAGGGAGCTTGCTAGTAAAGCGGCTGGAATGGCGAACCCGGGCACAAGGAGATGAGAAATGAGGTGCGTTTTAGAAACCTTTCCCCATCACACGGTGTACCATCTTCTGGGTTTCTCATGCATGTTTTCGATGTAGGAAGATGCCCTTGAACCTGGAGATTTGGGACCCATGCGATGGGTACCATGCAGTATTACTTTAAAGGGTCTGCGTTTGCTCACCCAACCTCACCAAACCTCTCAGCCCCAAGAGTGTCCACCCTTATGTCTCATCCAGCTGTGGGTCTAGATATGGTCAATCCAGGTTGCATCACAGCCCCTGAACGCATTGTGTAAGAATTCCTCTCTCGTTCACTGTCTTTGTTTCATGGGTTTTTCAAAGTAATTTATTTTCATAATGGGATTTAGCTGCTTTTCACTGCTGTGTTTATGCCGCTTTACACCCACTTGACACACTAACAGAGAGATATCAATACATAGGCTTTACGATTATTACTAGTCAGATATATTCTTGTGCGGTGAATAGGGCGTGTTGAGTCCAGTTCTCTGAGCAAGGAGTAGGTCTTGTCTATTACATATTGGGTTTATGGAACGGTATCTGAGCTAATTTGAAACCCTTGTTTTATGTATCACCCCACCTCACCTTTCCCGTTAAGCAGCCATAGTGTGTTTTCTGCATGTGTGACTCTGTTCTGTTTTGTAATTCAGTTCAAGTGTAACGGTTTTTACATTCCCTCTATCAGTGATACCTTATGAGAAGTGTCCTTTTCTGTGTGTCTTATTTCACTTAGAATCGTCGTACCTTAATCCACTCATCATGCTGCTACTAGCCTTATGACATTGATTTCATGGCTGAGTGATATTCCATTGTACATAAGGACCACAACTTCTTTATCCATTTTTCTCTTTCCTGGGATATTGAAGGTGGAATGAAGTGGAGGTCCTTGTCAACAGAGCAGCCCTAAACTTTGGGGTGCTTGTGTCTTGCTGATTTTTCATTTTCCCAATTTATACCCCCATGAGTGGAAGTGCCCTATGCTCTCTAAGCTGTGTTTTTCAGATGTTTCAGGACTCACCGTACACTTCTCCAGAGTGGCTGTTGGCAATTTACATCCCGCCCATCAGTGTAGCAAGGCTCCCATTTCTCCATGGCCTGTCCTGCATTTCTGGTTTTGACACTTTTTTCAGCATGGCCCTTTTGACCGATGGGAAGCGAGACTTGTTTGTAGCGCTGATTTGCCTTTCCAGGTTGCTTGGTTGGCCAAAAAGGGCGTATGAGTTTTTTCCTGAATATATTCAGGAAAAAACGCATACGCCCTTTTTGGCCAAAGGCATCATTGTCAACGTTTTGCCGCTTTTCATGTGCTTTAAATGCGATTCGAATCTACTTCCTGAAATCTGTTTCCTGCAATTCTGCCTTGATTTCAAATCCTCTTCGTTGCCTTCCCTCAATATATTTGTGGACGAAAGTTATCATTTATAACTGCAGGTTTGTGAATTGCAGTGCCCTGAACCTCCATTTTACAACTCGTTTTTATGGGAGCTGGCGGCAAAATCACAGAATGGCTTCAGGCCCTGTTCTGGTTCCGGGGGGCAGGCTGAGCCTGTGGTTAATTCTTCTTTCTGATGGGAAAATAGAGTGACCTGTGCCTGTCCCAACACCAAGAGCTAGTCTCTCGTTGGTTCCACGTCTTCCCGTTTATCCTCAGGACAAATTGCAACCTGTACGGAACAGGAGGTTAAAGGTGCTGATGCTCCAAGTAGGGAGCTTGCTAGTAAAGTGGCTGGAATGGCGAACCCGGGCACAAGGCGATGAGAAATGAGGTGCGTTTTAGAAACCTTTCCCCATCACACGGTGTACCATCTTCTGGGTTTCTCATGCATGTTTTCGATGTAGGAAGATGCCCTTGAACCTGGAGATTTGGGACCCATGCGATGGGTACCATGCAGTATTACTTTAAAGGGTCTGCGTTTGCTCACCCAACCTCACCAAACCTCTCAGCCCCAAGAGTGTCCACCCTTATGTCTGATCCAGCTGTGAGTCTAGATATGGTCAATCCAGGTTGCATCACAGCCCCTGAACGCATTGTGTAAGAATTTCTCTCTCTTTCACTGTCTTTGTTTCATGGGTGTTTCAAAGTAATTTATTTTTATAATGGGGTTTAGCTGCTTTTCACTGCTGTGTTTATGCCGCTTTACACCCACTTGACACACTAACAGAGAGATATGAATACATAGGCTTTACGATTATTATTAGTTAGATATAATCTTGTGCGGTGAATAGGGCGTGTTGAGTCCAGTTCTCTGAGCAAGGAGTAGGTCTTGTCTATTACATATTGGGTTTATGGAATGGTATCTGAGCTAATTTGATACCCTTGTTTTATGTATCACCCCACCTCACCTTTCCCGTTAAGCAGCCATAGTGTGTTTTCTGCATGTGTGACTCTGTTCTGTTTTGTAATTCAGTTCAAGTGTAACGGTTTTTACATTCCCTCTATCAGTGATACCTTATGAGAAGTGTCC
Organism: Balaenoptera borealis; assembly: GCF_965194805.1. Lineage (NCBI taxonomy): Eukaryota > Metazoa > Chordata > Mammalia > Artiodactyla > Balaenopteridae > Balaenoptera > Balaenoptera borealis. Next base: position 223,035 of record NW_028123240.1, on the reverse strand, counting down.
TTTTCTGTGTGACTTATTTCACTTAGAATCGTCGTACCTAAATCCACTCATCATGCTGCTACTAGCCTTATGACATTGATTTCATGGCTGAGTGATATTCCATTGTACATAAAGACCACAACTTCTTTACCCATTTTTCTCTTTCCTGGGATATTTAAGGTGGAATGAAGTGGAGGTCCTTGTCAACAGAGCAGCCCTAAACTTTGGGGTGCTTGTGTCTTGCTGATTTTTCATTTTCCCAATTCATACCCCCATGAGTGGAAGTGCCCTATGCTCTCTAAGCTGTGTTTTTCAGATGTTTCAGGACTCACCGTACACTTCTCCAGAGTGGCTGTTGGCAATTTACATCCCGCCCATCAGTGTAGCAAGGCTCCCATTTCTCCATGGCCTGTCCTGCATTTCTGGTTTTGACACTTTTTTCAGCATGGCCCTTTTGACCGATGGGAAGCGAGACTCGTTTGTAGCGCTGATTTGCCTTTCCAGGTTGCTTGGTTGGCCAAAAAGGGCGTATGCGTTTTTTCCTGAATATATTCAGGAAAAAACGCATACGCCCTTTTTGGCCAAGGGCATCATTGTCAACGTTTTGCCGCTTTTCATGTGCTTTAAATGCGATTCGAATCTACTTCCTGAAATCTGTTTCCTGCAATTCTGCCTTGATTTCAAATCCTCTTCGTTGCCTTCCCTCAATATATTTGTGGACGAGAGTTATCATTTATAACTGCAAGTTTGTGAATTGCAGTGCCCTGAACCTCCATTTTACAACTCGTTTTTATGGGAGCTGGCCGCAAAATCACAGAATGGATTCAGGCCCTGTTCTGGTTCCGGGGGGCAGGCTGAGCCTGTGGTTAATTCTTCTTTCTGATGGGAAAATAGAGTGACCTGTGCCTGTCCCAACACCAAGAGCTAGTCTCTCGTTGGTTCCACGTCTTCCCGTTTATCCTCAGGACAAATTGCAACCTGTACGGAACAGGAGGTTAAAGGTGCTGATGCTCCAAGTAGGGAGCTTGCTAGTAAAGCGGCTGGAATGGCGAACCCGGGCACAAGGAGATGAGAAATGAGGTGCGTTTTAGAAACCTTTCCCCATCACACGGTGTACCATCTTCTGGGTTTCTCATGCATGTTTTTGATGTAGGAAGATGCCCTTGAACCTGGAGATTTGGGACCCATGCGATGGGTACCATGCAGTATTACTTTAAAGGGTCTGCGTTTGCTCACCCAACCTCACCAAACCTCTCAGCCCCAAGAGTGTCCACCCTTATGTCTCATCCAGCTGTGCGTCTAGATATGGTCAATCCAGGTTGCATCACAGCCCCTGAACGCATTGTGTAAGAATTCCTCTCTTGTTCACTGTCTTTGTTTCATGGGTTTTTCAAAGTAATTTATTTTCATAATGGGATTTAGCTGCTTTTCACTGCTGTGTTTATGCCGCTTTACACCCACTTGACACACTAACAGAGAGATATCAATACATAGGCTTTACGATTATTACTAGTCAGATATATTCTTGTGCGGTGAATAGGGCGTGTTGAGTCCAGTTCTCTGAACAAGGAGTAGGTCTTGTCTATTACATATTGGGTTTATGGAACGGTATCTGAGCTAATTTGAAACCCTTGTTTTATGTATCACCCCACCTCACCTTTCCCGTTAAGCAGCCATAGTGTGTTTTCTGCATGTGTGACTCTGTTCTGTTTTGTAATTCAGTTCAAGTGTAACGGTTTTTACATTCCCTCTATCAGTGATACCTTATGAGAAGTGTCCTTTTCTGTGTGACTTATTTCACTTAGAATCGTCGTACCTTAATCCACTCATCATGCTGCTACTAGCCTTATGACATTGATTTCATGGCTGAGTGATATTCCATTGTACATAAGGACCACAACTTCTTTACCCATTTTTCTCTTTCCTGGGATATTTAAGGTGGAATGAAGTGGAGGTCCTTGTCAACAGAGCAGCCCTAAACTTTGGGGTGCTTGTGTCTTGCTGATTTTTCATTTTCCGAATTCATACCCCCATGAGTGGAAGTGACCTATGCTCTCTAAGCTGTGTTTTTTAGATGTTTCAGGACTCACCGTACACTTCTCCAGAGTGGCTGTTGGCAATTTACATCCCGCCCATCAGTGTAGCAAGGCTCCCATTTCTCCATGGCCTGTCCTGCATTTCTGGTTTTGACACTTTTTTCAGCATGGCCCTTTTGACCGATGGGAAGCGAGACTTGTTTGTAGCGCTGATTTGCCTTTCCAGGTTGCTTGGTTGGCCAAAAAGGGCGTATGCGTTTTTTCCTGAATATATTCAGGAAAAAACGCATACGCCCTTTTTGGCCAAGGGCATCATTGTCAAAGATTTGCCGCTTTTCATGTGCTTTAAATGCAATTCGAATCTACCTCTTGAAATCTCTTTCCTGCAATTCTGCCTTGATTTCAAATCCTCTTCTTTGCCTTCCCTCAATATATTTGTGGACGAGAGTTATCATTTATAACTGCAGGTTTGTGAATTGCAGTGCCCTGAACCTCCATTTTACAACTCGTTTTTATGGGAGCTGGCGGCAAAATCGCAGAATGGCTTCAGGCCCTGTTCTGGTTCCGGGGGGCAGGCTGAGCCTGTGGTTAATTCTTCTTTCTGATGGGAAAATAGAGTGACCTGTGCCTGTCCCAACACCAAGAGCTAGTCTCTCGTTGGTTCCACGTCTTCCCGTTTATCCTCAGGACAAATTGCAACCTGTACGGAACAGGAGGTTAAAGGTGCTGATGCTCCAAGTAGGGAGCTTGCTAGTAAAGTGGCTGGAATGGCGAACCCGGGCACAAGGCGATGAGAAATGAGGTGCGTTTTAGAAACCTTTCCCCATCACACGGTGTACCATCTTCTGGGTTTCTCATGCATGTTTTCGATGTAGGAAGATGCCCTTGAACCTGGAGATTTGGGACCCATGCGATGGGTACCATGCAGTATTACTTTAAAGGGTCTGCGTTTGCTCACCCAACCTCAGCAAACCTCTCAGCCCCAAGAGTGTCCACCCTTATGTCTGATCCAGCTGTCAGTCTAGATATGGTCAATCCAGGTTGCATCACAGCCCCTGAACGCATTGTGTAAGAATTTCTCTCTCTTTCACTGTCTTTGTTTCATGGGTGTTTCAAAGTAATTTATTTTTATAATGGGGTTTAGCTGCTTTTCACTGCTGTGTTTATGCCGCTTTACACCCACTTGACACACTAACAGAGAGATATCAATACATAGGTTTTACGATTATTATTAGTTAGATATATTCTTGTGCGGTGAATAGGGCGTGTTGAGTCCAGTTCTCTGAGCAAGGAGTAGGTCTTGTCTATTACATATTGGGTTTATGGAATGGTATCTGAGCTAATTTGATACCCTTGTTTTATGTATCACCCCACCTCACCTTTCCCGTTAAGCAGCCATAGTGTGTTTTCTGCATGTGTGACTCTGTTCTGTTTTGTAATTCAGTTCAAGTGTAACGGTTTTTACATTCCCTCTATCAGTGATACCTTATGAGAAGTGTCCTTTTCTGTGTGACTTATTTCACTTAGAATTGTCGTACCTAAATCCACTCATCATGCTGCTACTAGCCTTATGACATTGATTTCATGGCTGAGTGATATTCCATTGTACATAAGGACCACAACTTCTTTACCCATTTTTCTCTTTCCTGGGATATTTAAGGTGGAATGAAGTGGAGGTCCTTGTCAACAGAGCAGCCCTAAACTTTGGGGTGCTTGTGTCTTGCTGATTTTTCATTTTCCCAATTCATACCCCCATGAGTGGAAGTGCCCTATGCTCTCTAAGCTGTGTTTTTCAGATGTTTCAGGACTCACCGTACACTTCTCCAGAGTGGCTGTTGGCAATTTACATCCCGCCCATCAGTGTAGCAAGGCTCCCATTTCTCCATGGCCTGTCCTGCATTTCTGGTTTTGACACTTTTTTCAGCATGGCCCTTTTGACCGATGGGAAGCGAGACTTGTTTGTAGCGCTGATTTGCCTTTCCAGGTTGCTTGGTTGGCCAAAAAGGGCGTATGCGTTTTTTCCTGAATATATTCAGGAAAAAACGCATACGCCCTTTTTGGCGAAAGGCATCATTGTCAACGTTTTGCCGCTTTTCATGTGCTTTAAATGCGATTCGAATCTACTTCCTGAAATCTGTTTCCTGCAATTCTGCCTTGATTTCAAATCCTCTTCGTTGCCTTCCCTCAATATATTTGTGGACGAAAGTTATCATTTATAACTGCAGGTTTGTGAATTGCAGTGCCCTGAACCTCCATTTTACAACTCGTTTTTATGGGAGCTGGCCGCAAAATCACAGAATGGCTTCAGGCCGTGTTCTGGTTCCGGGGGGCAGGCTGAGCCTGTGGTTAATTCTTCTTTCTGATGGGAAAATAGAGTGACCTGTGCCTGTCCCAACACCAAGAGCTAGTCTCTCGTTGGTTCCACGTCTTCCCGTTTATCCTCAGGACAAATTGCAACCTGTACGGAACAGGAGGTTAAAGGTGCTGATGCTCCAAGTAGGGAGCTTGCTAGTAAAGCAGCTGGAATGGCGAACCCGGGCACAAGGAGATGAGAAATGAGGTGCGTTTTAGAAACCTTTCCCCATCACACGGTGTACCATCTTCTGGGTTTCTCATGCATGTTTTTGATGTAGGAAGATGCCCTTGAACCTGGAGATTTGGGACCCATGCGATGGGTACCATGCAGTATTACTTTAAAGGGTCTGCGTTTGCTCACCCAACCTCACCAAACCTCTCAGCCCCAAGAGTGTCCACCCTTATGTCTGATCCAGCTGTGAGTCTAGATATGGTCAATCCAGGTTGCATCACAGCCCCTGAACGCATTGTGTAAGAATTTCTCTCTCTTTCACTGTCTTTGTTTCATGGGTGTTTCAAAGTAATTTATTTTTATAATGGGGTTTATCTGCTTTTCACTGCTGTGTTTATGCCGCTTTACACCCACTTGACACACTAACAGAGAGATATCAATACATAGGCTTTACGATTATTATTAGTTAGATATATTCTTGTGCGGTGAATAGGGCGTGTTGAGTCCAGTTCTCTGAGCAAGGAGTAGGTCTTGTCTATTACATATTGGGTTTATGGAATGGTATCTGAGCTAATTTGATACCCTTGTTTTATGTATCACCCCACCTCACCTTTCCCGTTAAGCAGCCATAGTGTGTTTTCTGCATGTGTGACTCTGTTCTGTTTTGTAATTCAGTTCAAGTGTAACGGTTTTTACATTCCCTCTATCAGTGATACCTTATGAGAAGTGTCCTTTTCTGTGTGACTTATTTCACTTAGAATCGTCGTACCTAAATCCACTCATCATGCTGCTACTAGCCTTATGACATTGATTTCATGGCTGAGTGATATTCCATTGTACATAAGGAGCACAACTTCTTTACCCATTTTTCTCTTTCCTGGGATATTTAAGGTGGAATGAAGTGGAGGTCCTTGTCAACAGAGCAGCCCTAAACTTTGGGGTGCTTGTGTCTTGCTGATTTTTCATTTTCCCAATTCATACCCCCATGAGTGGAAGTGCCCTATGCTCTCTAAGCTGTGTTTTTTAGATGTTTCAGGACTCACCGTACACTTCTCCAGAGTGGCTGTTGGCAATTTACATCCCGCCCATCAGTGTAGCAAGGCTCCCATTTCTCCATGGCCTGTCCTGCATTTCTGGTTTTGACACTTTTTTCAGCATGGCCCTTTTGACCGATGGGAAGCGAGACTTGTTTGTAGCGCTGATTTGCCTTTCCAGGTTGCTTGGTTGGCCAAAAAGGGCGTATGCGTTTTTTCCTGAATATATTCAGGAAAAAACGCATACGCCCTTTTTGGCCAAGGGCATCATTGTCAACGTTTTGCCGCTTTTCATGTGCTTTAAATGCGATTCGAATCTACTTCCTGAAATCTGTTTCCTGCAATTCTGCCTTGATTTCAAATCCTCTTCGTTGCCTTCCCTCAATATATTTGTGGACGAGAGTTATCATTTATAACTGCAAGTTTGTGAATTGCAGTGCCCTGAACCTCCATTTTACAACTCGCTTTTTTGGGAGCTGGCCGCAAAATCACAGAATGGATTCAGGCCCTGTTCTGGTTCCGGGGGGCAGGCTCAACCTGTGGTTAATTCTTCTTTCTGATGGGAAAATAGAGTGACCTGTGCCTGTCCCAACACCAAGAGCTAGTCTCTCGTTGGTTCCACGTCTTCCCGTTTATCCTCAGGACAAATTGCAACCTGTACGGAACAGGAGGTTAAAGGTGCTGATGCTCCAAGTAGGGAGCTTGCTAGTAAAGCGGCTGGAATGGCGAACCCGGGCACAAGGAGATGAGAAATGAGGTGCGTTTTAGAAACCTTTCCCCATCACACGGTGTACCATCTTCTGGGTTTCTCATGCATGTTTTCGATGTAGGAAGATGCCCTTGAACCTGGAGATTTGGGACCCATGCGATGGGTACCATGCAGTATTACTTTAAAGGGTCTGCGTTTGCTCACCCAACCTCACCAAACCTCTCAGCCCCAAGAGTGTCCACCCTTATGTCTCATCCAGCTGTGGGTCTAGATATGGTCAATCCAGGTTGCATCACAGCCCCTGAACGCATTGTGTAAGAATTCCTCTCTCGTTCACTGTCTTTGTTTCATGGGTTTTTCAAAGTAATTTATTTTCATAATGGGATTTAGCTGCTTTTCACTGCTGTGTTTATGCCGCTTTACACCCACTTGACACACTAACAGAGAGATATCAATACATAGGCTTTACGATTATTACTAGTCAGATATATTCTTGTGCGGTGAATAGGGCGTGTTGAGTCCAGTTCTCTGAGCAAGGAGTAGGTCTTGTCTATTACATATTGGGTTTATGGAACGGTATCTGAGCTAATTTGAAACCCTTGTTTTATGTATCACCCCACCTCACCTTTCCCGTTAAGCAGCCATAGTGTGTTTTCTGCATGTGTGACTCTGTTCTGTTTTGTAATTCAGTTCAAGTGTAACGGTTTTTACATTCCCTCTATCAGTGATACCTTATGAGAAGTGTCCTTTTCTGTGTGTCTTATTTCACTTAGAATCGTCGTACCTTAATCCACTCATCATGCTGCTACTAGCCTTATGACATTGATTTCATGGCTGAGTGATATTCCATTGTACATAAGGACCACAACTTCTTTATCCATTTTTCTCTTTCCTGGGATATTGAAGGTGGAATGAAGTGGAGGTCCTTGTCAACAGAGCAGCCCTAAACTTTGGGGTGCTTGTGTCTTGCTGATTTTTCATTTTCCCAATTTATACCCCCATGAGTGGAAGTGCCCTATGCTCTCTAAGCTGTGTTTTTCAGATGTTTCAGGACTCACCGTACACTTCTCCAGAGTGGCTGTTGGCAATTTACATCCCGCCCATCAGTGTAGCAAGGCTCCCATTTCTCCATGGCCTGTCCTGCATTTCTGGTTTTGACACTTTTTTCAGCATGGCCCTTTTGACCGATGGGAAGCGAGACTTGTTTGTAGCGCTGATTTGCCTTTCCAGGTTGCTTGGTTGGCCAAAAAGGGCGTATGCGTTTTTTCCTGAATATATTCAGGAAAAAACGCATACGCCCTTTTTGGCCAAAGGCATCATTGTCAACGTTTTGCCGCTTTTCATGTGCTTTAAATGCGATTCGAATCTACTTCCTGAAATCTGTTTCCTGCAATTCTGCCTTGATTTCAAATCCTCTTCGTTGCCTTCCCTCAATATATTTGTGGACGAAAGTTATCATTTATAACTGCAGGTTTGTGAATTGCAGTGCCCTGAACCTCCATTTTACAACTCGTTTTTATGGGAGCTGGCGGCAAAATCACAGAATGGCTTCAGGCCCTGTTCTGGTTCCGGGGGGCAGGCTGAGCCTGTGGTTAATTCTTCTTTCTGATGGGAAAATAGAGTGACCTGTGCCTGTCCCAACACCAAGAGCTAGTCTCTCGTTGGTTCCACGTCTTCCCGTTTATCCTCAGGACAAATTGCAACCTGTACGGAACAGGAGGTTAAAGGTGCTGATGCTCCAAGTAGGGAGCTTGCTAGTAAAGTGGCTGGAATGGCGAACCCGGGCACAAGGCGATGAGAAATGAGGTGCGTTTTAGAAACCTTTCCCCATCACACGGTGTACCATCTTCTGGGTTTCTCATGCATGTTTTCGATGTAGGAAGATGCCCTTGAACCTGGAGATTTGGGACCCATGCGATGGGTACCATGCAGTATTACTTTAAAGGGTCTGCGTTTGCTCACCCAACCTCACCAAACCTCTCAGCCCCAAGAGTGTCCACCCTTATGTCTGATCCAGCTGTGAGTCTAGATATGGTCAATCCAGGTTGCATCACAGCCCCTGAACGCATTGTGTAAGAATTTCTCTCTCTTTCACTGTCTTTGTTTCATGGGTGTTTCAAAGTAATTTATTTTTATAATGGGGTTTAGCTGCTTTTCACTGCTGTGTTTATGCCGCTTTACACCCACTTGACACACTAACAGAGAGATATCAATACATAGGCTTTACGATTATTATTAGTTAGATATATTCTTGTGCGGTGAATAGGGCGTGTTGAGTCCAGTTCTCTGAGCAAGGAGTAGGTCTTGTCTATTACATATTGGGTTTATGGAATGGTATCTGAGCTAATTTGATACCCTTGTTTTATGTATCACCCCACCTCACCTTTCCCGTTAAGCAGCCATAGTGTGTTTTCTGCATGTGTGACTCTGTTCTGTTTTGTAATTCAGTTCAAGTGTAACGGTTTTTACATTCCCTCTATCAGTGATACCTTATGAGAAGTGTCCTTTTCTGTGTGACTTATTTCACTTAGAATCGTCGTACCTAAATCCACTCATCATGCTGCTACTAGCCTTATGACATTGATTTCATGGCTGAGTGATATTCCATTGTACATAAGGACCACAACTTCTTTACCCATTTTTCTCTTTCCTGGGATATTTAAGGTGGAATGAAGTGGAGGTCCTTGTCAACAGAGCAGCCCTAAACTTTGGGGTGCTTGTGTCTTGCTGATTTTTCATTTTCCCAATTCATACCCCCATGAGTGGAAGTGCCCTATGCTCTCTAAGCTGTGTTTTTCAGATGTTTCAGGACTCACCGTACACTTCTCCAGAGTGGCTGTTGGCAATTTACATCCCGCCCATCAGTGTAGCAAGGCTCCCATTTCTCCATGGCCTGTCCTGCATTTCTGGTTTTGACACTTTTTTCAGCATGGCCCTTTTGACCGATGGGAAGCGAGACTCGTTTGTAGCGCTGATTTGCCTTTCCAGGTTGCTTGGTTGGCCAAAAAGGGCGTATGCGTTTTTTCCTGAATATATTCAGGAAAAAACGCATACGCCCTTTTTGGCCAAGGGCATCATTGTCAACGTTTTGCCGCTTTTCATGTGCTTTAAATGCGATTCGAATCTACTTCCTGAAATCTGTTTCCTGCAATTCTGCCTTGATTTCAAATCCTCTTCGTTGCCTTCCCTCAATATATTTGTGGACGAGAGTTATCATTTATAACTGCAAGTTTGTGAATTGCAGTGCCCTGAACCTCCATTTTACAACTCGTTTTTATGGGAGCTGGCCGCAAAATCACAGAATGGATTCAGGCCCTGTTCTGGTTCCGGGGGGCAGGCTGAGCCTGTGGTTAATTCTTCTTTCTGATGGGAAAATAGAGTGACCTGTGCCTGTCCCAACACCAAGAGCTAGTCTCTCGTTGGTTCCACGTCTTCCCGTTTATCCTCAGGACAAATTGCAACCTGTACGGAACAGGAGGTTAAAGGTGCTGATGCTCCAAGTAGGGAGCTTGCTAGTAAAGCGGCTGGAATGGCGAACCCGGGCACAAGGAGATGAGAAATGAGGTGCGTTTTAGAAACCTTTCCCCATCACACGGTGTACCATCTTCTGGGTTTCTCATGCATGTTTTTGATGTAGGAAGATGCCCTTGAACCTGGAGATTTGGGACCCATGCGATGGGTACCATGCAGTATTACTTTAAAGGGTCTGCGTTTGCTCACCCAACCTCACCAAACCTCTCAGCCCCAAGAGTGTCCACCCTTATGTCTCATCCAGCTGTGCGTCTAGATATGGTCAATCCAGGTTGCATCACAGCCCCTGAACGCATTGTGTAAGAATTCCTCTCTTGTTCACTGTCTTTGTTTCATGGGTTTTTCAAAGTAATTTATTTTCATAATGGGATTTAGCTGCTTTTCACTGCTGTGTTTATGCCGCTTTACACCCACTTGACACACTAACAGAGAGATATCAATACATAGGCTTTACGATTATTACTAGTCAGATATATTCTTGTGCGGTGAATAGGGCGTGTTGAGTCCAGTTCTCTGAACAAGGAGTAGGTCTTGTCTATTACATATTGGGTTTATGGAACGGTATCTGAGCTAATTTGAAACCCTTGTTTTATGTATCACCCCACCTCACCTTTCCCGTTAAGCAGCCATAGTGTGTTTTCTGCATGTGTGACTCTGTTCTGTTTTGTAATTCAGTTCAAGTGTAACGGTTTTTACATTCCCTCTATCAGTGATACCTTATGAGAAGTGTCCTTTTCTGTGTGACTTATTTCACTTAGAATCGTCGTACCTTAATCCACTCATCATGCTGCTACTAGCCTTATGACATTGATTTCATGGCTGAGTGATATTCCATTGTACATAAGGACCACAACTTCTTTACCCATTTTTCTCTTTCCTGGGATATTTAAGGTGGAATGAAGTGGAGGTCCTTGTCAACAGAGCAGCCCTAAACTTTGGGGTGCTTGTGTCTTGCTGATTTTTCATTTTCCGAATTCATACCCCCATGAGTGGAAGTGCCCTATGCTCTCTAAGCTGTGTTTTTTAGATGTTTCAGGACTCACCGTACACTTCTCCAGAGTGGCTGTTGGCAATTTACATCCCGCCCATCAGTGTAGCAAGGCTCCCATTTCTCCATGGCCTGTCCTGCATTTCTGGTTTTGACACTTTTTTCAGCATGGCCCTTTTGACCGATGGGAAGCGAGACTTGTTTGTAGCGCTGATTTGCCTTTCCAGGTTGCTTGGTTGGCCAAAAAGGGCGTATGCGTTTTTTCCTGAATATATTCAGGAAAAAACGCATACGCCCTTTTTGGCCAAGGGCATCATTGTCAAAGATTTGCCGCTTTTCATGTGCTTTAAATGCAATTCGAATCTACCTCTTGAAATCTCTTTCCTGCAATTCTGCCTTGATTTCAAATCCTCTTCTTTGCCTTCCCTCAATATATTTGTGGACGAGAGTTATCATTTATAACTGCAGGTTTGTGAATTGCAGTGCCCTGAACCTCCATTTTACAACTCGTTTTTATGGGAGCTGGCGGCAAAATCGCAGAATGGCTTCAGGCCCTGTTCTGGTTCCGGGGGGCAGGCTGAGCCTGTGGTTAATTCTTCTTTCTGATGGGAAAATAGAGTGACCTGTGCCTGTCCCAACACCAAGAGCTAGTCTCTCGTTGGTTCCACGTCTTCCCGTTTATCCTCAGGACAAATTGCAACCTGTACGGAACAGGAGGTTAAAGGTGCTGATGCTCCAAGTAGGGAGCTTGCTAGTAAAGTGGCTGGAATGGCGAACCCGGGCACAAGGCGATGAGAAATGAGGTGCGTTTTAGAAACCTTTCCCCATCACACGGTGTACCATCTTCTGGGTTTCTCATGCATGTTTTCGATGTAGGAAGATGCCCTTGAACCTGGAGATTTGGGACCCATGCGATGGGTACCATGCAGTATTACTTTAAAGGGTCTGCGTTTGCTCACCCAACCTCAGCAAACCTCTCAGCCCCAAGAGTGTCCACCCTTATGTCTGATCCAGCTGTCAGTCTAGATATGGTCAATCCAGGTTGCATCACAGCCCCTGAACGCATTGTGTAAGAATTTCTCTCTCTTTCACTGTCTTTGTTTCATGGGTGTTTCAAAGTAATTTATTTTTATAATGGGGTTTAGCTGCTTTTCACTGCTGTGTTTATGCCGCTTTACACCCACTTGACACACTAACAGAGAGATATCAATACATAGGTTTTACGATTATTATTAGTTAGATATATTCTTGTGCGGTGAATAGGGCGTGTTGAGTCCAGTTCTCTGAGCAAGGAGTAGGTCTTGTCTATTACATATTGGGTTTATGGAATGGTATCTGAGCTAATTTGATACCCTTGTTTTATGTATCACCCCACCTCACCTTTCCCGTTAAGCAGCCATAGTGTGTTTTCTGCATGTGTGACTCTGTTCTGTTTTGTAATTCAGTTCAAGTGTAACGGTTTTTACATTCCCTCTATCAGTGATACCTTATGAGAAGTGTCCTTTTCTGTGTGACTTATTTCACTTAGAATTGTCGTACCTAAATCCACTCATCATGCTGCTACTAGCCTTATGACATTGATTTCATGGCTGAGTGATATTCCATTGTACATAAGGACCACAACTTCTTTACCCATTTTTCTCTTTCCTGGGATATTTAAGGTGGAATGAAGTGGAGGTCCTTGTCAACAGAGCAGCCCTAAACTTTGGGGTGCTTGTGTCTTGCTGATTTTTCATTTTCCCAATTCATACCCCCATGAGTGGAAGTGCCCTATGCTCTCTAAGCTGTGTTTTTCAGATGTTTCAGGACTCACCGTACACTTCTCCAGAGTGGCTGTTGGCAATTTACATCCCGCCCATCAGTGTAGCAAGGCTCCCATTTCTCCATGGCCTGTCCTGCATTTCTGGTTTTGACACTTTTTTCAGCATGGCCCTTTTGACCGATGGGAAGCGAGACTTGTTTGTAGCGCTGATTTGCCTTTCCAGGTTGCTTGGTTGGCCAAAAAGGGCGTATGCGTTTTTTCCTGAATATATTCAGGAAAAAACGCATACGCCCTTTTTGGCGAAAGGCATCATTGTCAACGTTTTGCCGCTTTTCATGTGCTTTAAATGCGATTCGAATCTACTTCCTGAAATCTGTTTCCTGCAATTCTGCCTTGATTTCAAATCCTCTTCGTTGCCTTCCCTCAATATATTTGTGGACGAAAGTTATCATTTATAACTGCAGGTTTGTGAATTGCAGTGCCCTGAACCTCCATTTTACAACTCGTTTTTATGGGAGCTGGCGGCAAAATCGCAGAATGGCTTCAGGCCCTGTTCTGGTTCCGGGGGGCAGGCTGAGCCTGTGGTTAATTCTTCTTTCTGATGGGAAAATAGAGTGACCTGTGCCTGTCCCAACACCAAGAGCTAGTCTCTCGTTGGTTCCACGTCTTCCCGTTTATCCTCAGGACAAATTGCAACCTGTACGGAACAGGAGGTTAAAGGTGCTGATGCTCCAAGTAGGGAGCTTGCTAGTAAAGTGGCTGGAATGGCGAACCCGGGCACAAGGCGATGAGAAATGAGGTGCGTTTTAGAAACCTTTCCCCATCACACGGTGTACCATCTTCTGGGTTTCTCATGCATGTTTTCGATGTAGGAAGATGCCCTTGAACCTGGAGATTTGGGACCCATGCGATGGGTACCATGCAGTATTACTTTAAAGGGTCTGCGTTTGCTCACCCAACCTCAGCAAAACTCTCAGCCCCAAGAGTGTCCACCCTTATGTCTGATCCAGCTGTCAGTCTAGATATGGTCAATCCAGGTTGCATCACAGCCCCTGAACGCATTGTGTAAGAATTTCTCTCTCTTTCACTGTCTTTGTTTCATGGGTGTTTCAAAGTAATTTATTTTTATAATGGGGTTTAGCTGCTTTTCACTGCTGTGTTTATGCCGCTTTACACCCACTTGACACACTAACAGAGAGATATCAATACATAGGTTTTACGATTATTATTAGTTAGATATATTCTTGTGCGGTGAATAGGGCGTGTTGAGTCCAGTTCTCTGAGCAAGGAGTAGGTCTTGTCTATTACATATTGGGTTTATGGAATGGTATCTGAGCTAATTTGATACCCTTGTTTTATGTATCACCCCACCTCACCTTTCCCGTTAAGCAGCCATAGTGTGTTTTCTGCATGTGTGACTCTGTTCTGTTTTGTAATTCAGTTCAAGTGTAACGGTTTTTACATTCCCTCTATCAGTGATACCTTATGAGAAGTGTCCTTTTCTGTGTGACTTATTTCACTTAGAATCGTCGTACCTAAATCCACTCATCATGCTGCTACTAGCCTTATGACATTGATTTCATGGCTGAGTGATATTCCATTGTACATAAGGACCACAACTTCTTTACCCATTTTTCTCTTTCCTGGGATATTTAAGGTGGAATGAAGTGGAGGTCCTTGTCAACAGAGCAGCCCTAAACTTTGGGGTGCTTGTGTCTTGCTGATTTTTCATTTTCCCAATTCATACCCCCATGAGTGGAAGTGCCCTATGCTCTCTAAGCTGTGTTTTTCAGATGTTTCAGGACTCACCGTACACTTCTCCAGAGTGGCTGTTGGCAATTTACATCCCGCCCATCAGTGTAGCAAGGCTCCCATTTCTCCATGGCCTGTCCTGCATTTCTGGTTTTGACACTTTTTTCAGCATGGCCCTTTTGACCGATGGGAAGCGAGACTTGTTTGTAGCGCTGATTTGCCTTTCCAGGTTGCTTGGTTGGCCAAAAAGGGCGTATGCGTTTTTTCCTGAATATATTCAGGAAAAAACGCATACGCCCTTTTTGGCGAAAGGCATCATTGTCAACGTTTTGCCGCTTTTCATGTGCTTTAAATGCGATTCGAATCTACTTCCTGAAATCTGTTTCCTGCAATTCTGCCTTGATTTCAAATCCTCTTCGTTGCCTTCCCTCAATATATTTGTGGACGAAAGTTATCATTTATAACTGCAGGTTTGTGAATTGCAGTGCCCTGAACCTCCATTTTACAACTCGTTTTTATGGGAGCTGGCCGCAAAATCACAGAATGGCTTCAGGCCGTGTTCTGGTTCCGGGGGGCAGGCTGAGCCTGTGGTTAATTCTTCTTTCTGATGGGAAAATAGAGTGACCTGTGCCTGTCCCAACACCAAGAGCTAGTCTCTCGTTGGTTCCACGTCTTCCCGTTTATCCTCAGGACAAATTGCAACCTGTACGGAACAGGAGGTTAAAGGTGCTGATGCTCCAAGTAGGGAGCTTGCTAGTAAAGCAGCTGGAATGGCGAACCCGGGCACAAGGAGATGAGAAATGAGGTGCGTTTTAGAAACCTTTCCCCATCACACGGTGTACCATCTTCTGGGTTTCTCATGCATGTTTTTGATGTAGGAAGATGCCCTTGAACCTGGAGATTTGGGACCCATGCGATGGGTACCATGCAGTATTACTTTAAAGGGTCTGCGTTTGCTCACCCAACCTCACCAAACCTCTCAGCCCCAAGAGTGTCCACCCTTATGTCTCATCCAGCTGTGGGTCTAGATATGGTCAATCCAGGTTGCATCACAGCCCCTGAACGCATTGTGTAAGAATTCCTCTCTCGTTCACTGTCTTTGTTTCATGGGTTTTTCAAAGTAATTTATTTTCATAATGGGATTTAGCTGCTTTTTACTGCTGTGTTTATGCCGCTTTACACCCACTTGACACACTAACAGAGAGATATCAATACATAGGCTTTACGATTATTACTAGTCAGATATATTCTTGTGCGGTGAATAGGGCGTGTTGAGTCCAGTTCTCTGAGCAAGGAGTAGGTCTTGTCTATTACATATTGGGTTTATGGAACGGTATCTGAGCTAATTTGAAACCCTTGTTTTATGTATCACCCCACCTCACCTTTCCCGTTAAGCAGCCATAGTGTGTTTTCTGCATGTGTGACTCTGTTCTGTTTTGTAATTCAGTTCAAGTGTAACGGTTTTTACATTCCCTCTATCAGTGATACCTTATGAGAAGTGTCCTTTTCTGTGTGTCTTATTTCACTTAGAATCGTCGTACCTTAATCCACTCATCATGCTGCTACTAGCCTTATGACATTGATTTCATGGCTGAGTGATATTCCATTGTACATAAGGACCACAACTTCTTTATCCATTTTTCTCTTTCCTGGGATATTGAAGGTGGAATGAAGTGGAGGTCCTTGTCAACAGAGCAGCCCTAAACTTTGGGGTGCTTGTGTCTTGCTGATTTTTCATTTTCCCAATTTATACCCCCATGAGTGGAAGTGCCCTATGCTCTCTAAGCTGTGTTTTTCAGATGTTTCAGGACTCACCGGACACTTCTCCAGAGTGGCTCTTGGCAATTTACATCCCGCCCATCAGTGTAGCAAGGCTCCCATTTCTCCATGGCCTGTCCTGCATTTCTGGTTTTGACACTTTTTTCAGCATGGCCCTTTTGACCGATGGGAAGCGAGACTTGTTTGTAGCGCTGATTTGCCTTTCCAGGTTGCTTGGTTGGCCAAAAAGGGCGTATGCGTTTTTTCCTGAATATATTCAGGAAAAAACGCATACGCCCTTTTTGGCCAAGGGCATCATTGTCAACGATTTGCCGCTTTTCATGTGCTTTAAATGCAATTCGAATCTACCTCCTGAAATCTCTTTCCTGCAATTCTGCCTTGATTTCAAATCCTCTTCTTTGCCTTCCCTCAATATATTTGTGGACGAGAGTTATCATTTATAACTGCAGGTTTGTGAATTGCAGTGCCCTGAACCTCCATTTTACAACTCGTTTTTATGGGAGCTGGCGGCAAAATCGCAGAATGGCTTCAGGCCCTGTTCTGGTTCCGGGGGGCAGGCTGAGCCTGTGGTTAATTCTTCTTTCTGATGGGAAAATAGAGTGACCTGTGCCTGTCCCAACACCAAGAGCTAGTCTCTCGTTGGTTCCACGTCTTCCCGTTTATCCTCAGGACAAATTGCAACCTGTACGGAACAGGAGGTTAAAGGTGCTGATGCTCCAAGTAGGGAGCTTGCTAGTAAAGTGGCTGGAATGGCGAACCCGGGCACAAGGCGATGAGAAATGAGGTGCGTTTTAGAAACCTTTCCCCATCACACGGTGTACCATCTTCTGGGTTTCTCATGCATGTTTTCGATGTAGGAAGATGCCCTTGAACCTGGAGATTTGGGACCCATGCGATGGGTACCATGCAGTATTACTTTAAAGGGTCTGCGTTTGCTCACCCAACCTCAGCAAACCTCTCAGCCCCAAGAGTGTCCACCCTTATGTCTGATCCAGCTGTCAGTCTAGATATGGTCAATCCAGGTTGCATCACAGCCCCTGAACGCATTGTGTAAGAATTTCTCTCTCTTTCACTGTCTTTGTTTCATGGGTGTTTCAAAGTAATTTATTTTTATAATGGGGTTTAGCTGCTTTTCACTGCTGTGTTTATGCCGCTTTACACCCACTTGACACACTAACAGAGAGATATCAATACATAGGTTTTACGATTATTATTAGTTAGATATATTCTTGTGCGGTGAATAGGGCGTGTTGAGTCCAGTTCTCTGAGCAAGGAGTAGGTCTTGTCTATTACATATTGGGTTTATGGAATGGTATCTGAGATTATTTGATACCCTTGTTTTATGTATCACCCCACCTCACCTTTCCCGTTAAGCAGCCATAGTGTGTTTTCTGCATGTGTGACTCTGTTCTGTTTTGTAATTCAGTTCAAGTGTAACGGTTTTTACATTCCCTCTATCAGTGATACCTTATGAGAAGTGTCCTTTTCTGTGTGACTTATTTCACTTAGAATCGTCGTACCTAAATCCACTCATCATGCTGCTACTAGCCTTATGACATTGATTTCATGGCTGAGTGATATTCCATTGTACATAAGGACCACAACTTCTTTACCCATTTTTCTCTTTCCTGGGATATTTAAGGTGGAATGAAGTGGAGGTCCTTGTCAACAGAGCAGCCCTAAACTTTGGGGTGCTTGTGTCTTGCTGATTTTTCATTTTCCCAATTCATACCCCCATGAGTGGAAGTGCCCTATGCTCTCTAAGCTGTGTTTTTCAGATGTTTCAGGACTCACCGTACACTTCTCCAGAGTGGCTGTTGGCAATTTACATCCCGCCCATCAGTGTAGCAAGGCTCCCATTTCTCCATGGCCTGTCCTGCATTTCTGGTTTTGACACTTTTTTCAGCATGGCCCTTTTGACCGATGGGAAGCGAGACTTGTTTGTAGCGCTGATTTGCCTTTCCAGGTTGCTTGGTTGGCCAAAAAGGGCGTATGCGTTTTTTCCTGAATATATTCAGGAAAAAACGCATACGCCCTTTTTGGCGAAAGGCATCATTGTCAACGTTTTGCCGCTTTTCATGTGCTTTAAATGCGATTCGAATCTACTTCCTGAAATCTGTTTCCTGCAATTCTGCCTTGATTTCAAATCCTCTTCGTTGCCTTCCCTCAATATATTTGTGGACGAAAGTTATCATTTATAACTGCAGGTTTGTGAATTGCAGTGCCCTGAACCTCCATTTTACAACTCGTTTTTATGGGAGCTGGCCGCAAAATCACAGAATGGCTTCAGGCCGTGTTCTGGTTCCGGGGGGCAGGCTGAGCCTGTGGTTAATTCTTCTTTCTGATGGGAAAATAGAGTGACCTGTGCCTGTCCCAACACCAAGAGCTAGTCTCTCGTTGGTTCCACGTCTTCCCGTTTATCCTCAGGACAAATTGCAACCTGTACGGAACAGGAGGTTAAAGGTGCTGATGCTCCAAGTAGGGAGCTTGCTAGTAAAGCAGCTGGAATGGCGAACCCGGGCACAAGGAGATGAGAAATGAGGTGCGTTTTAGAAACCTTTCCCCATCACACGGTGTACCATCTTCTGGGTTTCTCATGCATGTTTTTGATGTAGGAAGATGCCCTTGAACCTGGAGATTTGGGACCCATGCGATGGGTACCATGCAGTATTACTTTAAAGGGTCTGCGTTTGCTCACCCAACCTCACCAAACCTCTCAGCCCCAAGAGTGTCCACCCTTATGTCTCATCCAGCTGTGGGTCTAGATATGGTCAATCCAGGTTGCATCACAGCCCCTGAACGCATTGTGTAAGAATTCCTCTCTCGTTCACTGTCTTTGTTTCATGGGTTTTTCAAAGTAATTTATTTTCATAATGGGATTTAGCTGCTTTTTACTGCTGTGTTTATGCCGCTTTACACCCACTTGACACACTAACAGAGAGATATCAATACATAGGCTTTACGATTATTACTAGTCAGATATATTCTTGTGCGGTGAATAGGGCGTGTTGAGTCCAGTTCTCTGAGCAAGGAGTAGGTCTTGTCTATTACATATTGGGTTTATGGAACGGTATCTGAGCTAATTTGAAACCCTTGTTTTATGTATCACCCCACCTCACCTTTCCCGTTAAGCAGCCATAGTGTGTTTTCTGCATGTGTGACTCTGTTCTGTTTTGTAATTCAGTTCAAGTGTAACGGTTTTTACATTCCCTCTATCAGTGATACCTTATGAGAAGTGTCCTTTTCTGTGTGTCTTATTTCACTTAGAATCGTCGTACCTTAATCCACTCATCATGCTGCTACTAGCCTTATGACATTGATTTCATGGCTGAGTGATATTCCATTGTACATAAGGACCACAACTTCTTTATCCATTTTTCTCTTTCCTGGGATATTGAAGGTGGAATGAAGTGGAGGTCCTTGTCAACAGAGCAGCCCTAAACTTTGGGGTGCTTGTGTCTTGCTGATTTTTCATTTTCCCAATTTATACCCCCATGAGTGGAAGTGCCCTATGCTCTCTAAGCTGTGTTTTTCAGATGTTTCAGGACTCACCGGACACTTCTCCAGAGTGGCTCTTGGCAATTTACATCCCGCCCATCAGTGTAGCAAGGCTCCCATTTCTCCATGGCCTGTCCTGCATTTCTGGTTTTGACACTTTTTTCAGCATGGCCCTTTTGACCGATGGGAAGCGAGACTTGTTTGTAGCGCTGATTTGCCTTTCCAGGTTGCTTGGTTGGCCAAAAAGGGCGTATGCGTTTTTTCCTGAATATATTCAGGAAAAAACGCATACGCCCTTTTTGGCCAAGGGCATCATTGTCAACGATTTGCCGCTTTTCATGTGCTTTAAATGCAATTCGAATCTACCTCCTGAAATCTCTTTCCTGCAATTCTGCCTTGATTTCAAATCCTCTTCTTTGCCTTCCCTCAATATATTTGTGGACGAGAGTTATCATTTATAACTGCAGGTTTGTGAATTGCAGTGCCCTGAACCTCCATTTTACAACTCGTTTTTATGGGAGCTGGCGGCAAAATCGCAGAATGGCTTCAGGCCCTGTTCTGGTTCCGGGGGGCAGGCTGAGCCTGTGGTTAATTCTTCTTTCTGATGGGAAAATAGAGTGACCTGTGCCTGTCCCAACACCAAGAGCTAGTCTCTCGTTGGTTCCACGTCTTCCCGTTTATCCTCAGGACAAATTGCAACCTGTACGGAACAGGAGGTTAAAGGTGCTGATGCTCCAAGTAGGGAGCTTGCTAGTAAAGTGGCTGGAATGGCGAACCCGGGCACAAGGCGATGAGAAATGAGGTGCGTTTTAGAAACCTTTCCCCATCACACGGTGTACCATCTTCTGGGTTTCTCATGCATGTTTTCGATGTAGGAAGATGCCCTTGAACCTGGAGATTTGGGACCCATGCGATGGGTACCATGCAGTATTACTTTAAAGGGTCTGCGTTTGCTCACCCAACCTCAGCAAACCTCTCAGCCCCAAGAGTGTCCACCCTTATGTCTGATCCAGCTGTCAGTCTAGATATGGTCAATCCAGGTTGCATCACAGCCCCTGAACGCATTGTGTAAGAATTTCTCTCTCTTTCACTGTCTTTGTTTCATGGGTGTTTCAAAGTAATTTATTTTTATAATGGGGTTTAGCTGCTTTTCACTGCTGTGTTTATGCCGCTTTACACCCACTTGACACACTAACAGAGAGATATCAATACATAGGTTTTACGATTATTATTAGTTAGATATATTCTTGTGCGGTGAATAGGGCGTGTTGAGTCCAGTTCTCTGAGCAAGGAGTAGGTCTTGTCTATTACATATTGGGTTTATGGAATGGTATCTGAGATTATTTGATACCCTTGTTTTATGTATCACCCCACCTCACCTTTCCCGTTAAGCAGCCATAGTGTGTTTTCTGCATGTGTGACTCTGTTCTGTTTTGTAATTCAGTTCAAGTGTAACGGTTTTTACATTCCCTCTATCAGTGATACCTTATGAGAAGTGTCCTTTTCTGTGTGACTTATTTCACTTAGAATCGTCGTACCTAAATCCACTCATCATGCTGCTACTAGCCTTATGACATTGATTTCATGGCTGAGTGATATTCCATTGTACATAAGGACCACAACTTCTTTACCCATTTTTCTCTTTCCTGGGATATTTAAGGTGGAATGAAGTGGAGGTCCTTGTCAACAGAGCAGCCCTAAACTTTGGGGTGCTTGTGTCTTGCTGATTTTTCATTTTCCCAATTCATACCCCCATGAGTGGAAGTGCCCTATGCTCTCTAAGCTGTGTTTTTCAGATGTTTCAGGACTCACCGTACACTTCTCCAGAGTGGCTGTTGGCAATTTACATCCCGCCCATCAGTGTAGCAAGGCTCCCATTTCTCCATGGCCTGTCCTGCATTTCTGGTTTTGACACTTTTTTCAGCATGGCCCTTTTGACCGATGGGAAGCGAGACTTGTTTGTAGCGCTGATTTGCCTTTCCAGGTTGCTTGGTTGGCCAAAAAGGGCGTATGCGTTTTTTCCTGAATATATTCAGGAAAAAACGCATACGCCCTTTTTGGCGAAAGGCATCATTGTCAACGTTTTGCCGCTTTTCATGTGCTTTAAATGCGATTCGAATCTACTTCCTGAAATCTGTTTCCTGCAATTCTGCCTTGATTTCAAATCCTCTTCGTTGCCTTCCCTCAATATATTTGTGGACGAAAGTTATCATTTATAACTGCAGGTTTGTGAATTGCAGTGCCCTGAACCTCCATTTTACAACTCGTTTTTATGGGAGCTGGCCGCAAAATCACAGAATGGCTTCAGGCCGTGTTCTGGTTCCGGGGGGCAGGCTGAGCCTGTGGTTAATTCTTCTTTCTGATGGGAAAATAGAGTGACCTGTGCCTGTCCCAACACCAAGAGCTAGTCTCTCGTTGGTTCCACGTCTTCCCGTTTATCCTCAGGACAAATTGCAACCTGTACGGAACAGGAGGTTAAAGGTGCTGATGCTCCAAGTAGGGAGCTTGCTAGTAAAGCAGCTGGAATGGCGAACCCGGGCACAAGGAGATGAGAAATGAGGTGCGTTTTAGAAACCTTTCCCCATCACACGGTGTACCATCTTCTGGGTTTCTCATGCATGTTTTTGATGTAGGAAGATGCCCTTGAACCTGGAGATTTGGGACCCATGCGATGGGTACCATGCAGTATTACTTTAAAGGGTCTGCGTTTGCTCACCCAACCTCACCAAACCTCTCAGCCCCAAGAGTGTCCACCCTTATGTCTCATCCAGCTGTGGGTCTAGATATGGTCAATCCAGGTTGCATCACAGCCCCTGAACGCATTGTGTAAGAATTCCTCTCTCGTTCACTGTCTTTGTTTCATGGGTTTTTCAAAGTAATTTATTTTCATAATGGGATTTAGCTGCTTTTTACTGCTGTGTTTATGCCGCTTTACACCCACTTGACACACTAACAGAGAGATATCAATACATAGGCTTTACGATTATTACTAGTCAGATATATTCTTGTGCGGTGAATAGGGCGTGTTGAGTCCAGTTCTCTGAGCAAGGAGTAGGTCTTGTCTATTACATATTGGGTTTATGGAACGGTATCTGAGCTAATTTGAAACCCTTGTTTTATGTATCACCCCACCTCACCTTTCCCGTTAAGCAGCCATAGTGTGTTTTCTGCATGTGTGACTCTGTTCTGTTTTGTAATTCAGTTCAAGTGTAACGGTTTTTACATTCCCTCTATCAGTGATACCTTATGAGAAGTGTCCTTTTCTGTGTGTCTTATTTCACTTAGAATCGTCGTACCTTAATCCACTCATCATGCTGCTACTAGCCTTATGACATTGATTTCATGGCTGAGTGATATTCCATTGTACATAAGGACCACAACTTCTTTATCCATTTTTCTCTTTCCTGGGATATTGAAGGTGGAATGAAGTGGAGGTCCTTGTCAACAGAGCAGCCCTAAACTTTGGGGTGCTTGTGTCTTGCTGATTTTTCATTTTCCCAATTTATACCCCCATGAGTGGAAGTGCCCTATGCTCTCTAAGCTGTGTTTTTCAGATGTTTCAGGACTCACCGGACACTTCTCCAGAGTGGCTCTTGGCAATTTACATCCCGCCCATCAGTGTAGCAAGGCTCCCATTTCTCCATGGCCTGTCCTGCATTTCTGGTTTTGACACTTTTTTCAGCATGGCCCTTTTGACCGATGGGAAGCGAGACTTGTTTGTAGCGCTGATTTGCCTTTCCAGGTTGCTTGGTTGGCCAAAAAGGGCGTATGCGTTTTTTCCTGAATATATTCAGGAAAAAACGCATACGCCCTTTTTGGCCAAGGGCATCATTGTCAACGATTTGCCGCTTTTCATGTGCTTTAAATGCAATTCGAATCTACCTCCTGAAATCTCTTTCCTGCAATTCTGCCTTGATTTCAAATCCTCTTCTTTGCCTTCCCTCAATATATTTGTGGACGAGAGTTATCATTTATAACTGCAGGTTTGTGAATTGCAGTGCCCTGAACCTCCATTTTACAACTCGTTTTTATGGGAGCTGGCGGCAAAATCGCAGAATGGCTTCAGGCCCTGTTCTGGTTCCGGGGGGCAGGCTGAGCCTGTGGTTAATTCTTCTTTCTGATGGGAAAATAGAGTGACCTGTGCCTGTCCCAACACCAAGAGCTAGTCTCTCGTTGGTTCCACGTCTTCCCGTTTATCCTCAGGACAAATTGCAACCTGTACGGAACAGGAGGTTAAAGGTGCTGATGCTCCAAGTAGGGAGCTTGCTAGTAAAGTGGCTGGAATGGCGAACCCGGGCACAAGGCGATGAGAAATGAGGTGCGTTTTAGAAACCTTTCCCCATCACACGGTGTACCATCTTCTGGGTTTCTCATGCATGTTTTCGATGTAGGAAGATGCCCTTGAACCTGGAGATTTGGGACCCATGCGATGGGTACCATGCAGTATTACTTTAAAGGGTCTGCGCTTGCTCACCCAACCTCACCAAACCTCTCAGCCCTAAGAGTGTCCACCCTTATGTCTGATCCAGCTGTGAGTCTAGATATGGTCAATCCAGGTTGCATCACAGCCCCTGAACGCATTGTGTAAGAATTTCTCTCTCGTTCACTGTCTTTGTTTCATGGGTGTTTCAAAGTAATTTATTTTTATAATGGGG
Organism: Balaenoptera borealis; assembly: GCF_965194805.1. NCBI lineage: Eukaryota > Metazoa > Chordata > Mammalia > Artiodactyla > Balaenopteridae > Balaenoptera > Balaenoptera borealis. The sequence continues at coordinate 198,785 of NW_028123240.1, read as the reverse complement.
TTTAGCTGCTTTTCACTGCTGTGTTTATGCCGCTTTACACCCACTTGACACACTAACAGAGAGATATCAATACATAGGCTTTACGATTATTATTAGTTAGATATATTCTTGTGCGGTGAATAGGGCGTGTTGAGTCCAGTTCTCTGAGCAAGGAGTAGGTCTTGTCTATTACATATTGGGTTTATGGAATGGTATCTGAGCTAATTTGATACCCTTGTTTTATGTATCACCCCACCTCACCTTTCCCGTTAAGCAGCCATAGTGTGTTTTCTGCATGTGTGACTCTGTTCTGTTTTGTAATTCAGTTCAAGTGTAACGGTTTTTACATTCCCTCTATCAGTGATACCTTATGAGAAGTGTCCTTTTCTGTGTGACTTATTTCACTTAGAATCGTCGTACCTAAATCCACTCATCATGCTGCTACTAGCCTTATGACATTGATTTCATGGCTGAGTGATATTCCATTGTACATAAGGACCACAACTTCTTTACCCATTTTTCTCTTTCCTGGGATATTTAAGGTGGAATGAAGTGGAGGTCCTTGTCAACAGAGCAGCCCTAAACTTTGGGGTGCTTGTGTCTTGCTGATTTTTCATTTTCCCAATTCATACCCCCATGAGTGGAAGTGCCCTATGCTCTCTAAGCTGTGTTTTTTAGATGTTTCAGGACTCACCGTACACTTCTCCAGAGTGGCTGTTGGCAATTTACATCCCGCCCATCAGTGTAGCAAGGCTCCCATTTCTCCATGGCCTGTCCTGCATTTCTGGTTTTGACACTTTTTTCAGCATGGCCCTTTTGACCGATGGGAAGCGAGACTTGTTTGTAGCGCTGATTTGCCTTTCCAGGTTGCTTGGTTGGCCAAAAAGGGCGTATGCGTTTTTTCCTGAATATATTCAGGAAAAAACGCATACGCCCTTTTTGGCCAAGGGCATCATTGTCAACGTTTTGCCGCTTTTCATGTGCTTTAAATGCGATTCGAATCTACTTCCTAAAATCTGTTTCCTGCAATTCTGCCTTGATTTCAAATCCTCTTCGTTGCCTTCCCTCAATATATTTGTGGACGAGAGTTATCATTTATAACTGCAAGTTTGTGAATTGCAGTGCCCTGAACCTCCATTTTACAACTCGCTTTTTTGGGAGCTGGCCGCAAAATCACAGAATGGATTCAGGCCCTGTTCTGGTTCCGGGGGGCAGGCTGAGCCTGTGGTTAATTCTTCTTTCTGATGGGAAAATAGAGTGACCTGTGCCTGTCCCAACACCAAGAGCTAGTCTCTCGTTGGTTCCACGTCTTCCCGTTTATCCTCAGGACAAATTGCAACCTGTACGGAACAGGAGGTTAAAGGTGCTGATGCTCCAAGTAGGGAGCTTGCTAGTAAAGCGGCTGGAATGGCGAACCCGGGCACAAGGAGATGATAAATGAGGTGCGTTTTAGAAACCTTTCCCCATCACACGGTGTACCATCTTCTGGGTTTCTCATGCATGTTTTTGATGTAGGAAGATGCCCTTGAAGCTGGAGATTTGGGACCCATGCAATGGGTACCATGCAGTATTACTTTAAAGGGTCTGCGCTTGCTCACCCAACCTCACCAAACCTCTCAGCCCCAAGAGTGTCCACCCTTATGTCTCATCCAGCTGTGAGTCTAGATATGGTCAATCCAGGTTGCATCACAGCCCCTGAACGCATTGTGTAAGAATTCCTCTCTCGTTCACTGTCTTTGTTTCATGGGTTTTTCAAAGTAATTTATTTTCATAATGGGATTTAGCTGCTTTTCACTGCTGTGTTTATGCCGCTTTACACCCACTTGACACACTAACAGAGAGATATCAATACATAGGCTTTACGATTATTACTAGTCAGATATATTCTTGTGCGGTGAATAGGGCGTGTTGAGTCCAGTTCTCTGAGCAAGGAGTAGGTCTTGTCTATTACATATTGGGTTTATGGAACGGTATCTGAGCTAATTTGAAACCCTTGTTTTATGTATCACCCCACCTCACCTTTCCCGTTAAGCAGCCATAGTGTGTTTTCTGCATGTGTGACTCTGTTCTGTTTTGTAATTCAGTTCAAGTGTAACGGTTTTTACATTCCCTCTATCAGTGATACCTTATGAGAAGTGTCCTTTTCTGTGTGACTTATTTCACTTAGAATCGTCGTACCTTAATCCACTCATCATGCTGCTACTAGCCTTATGACATTGATTTCATGGCTGAGTGATATTCCATTGTACATAAGGACCACAACTTCTTTACCCATTTTTCTCTTTCCTGGGATATTTAAGGTGGAATGAAGTGGAGGTCCTGGTCAACAGAGCAGCCCTAAACTTTGGGGTGCTTGTGTCTTGCTGATTTTTCATTTTCCCAATTCATACCCCCATGAGTGGAAGTGCCCTATGCTCTCTAAGCTGTGTTTTTTAGATGTTTCAGGACTCACCGTACACTTCTCCAGAGTGGCTGTTGGCAATTTACATCCCGCCCATCAGTGTAGCAAGGCTCCCATTTCTCCATGGCCTGTCCTGCATTTCTGGTTTTGACACTTTTTTCAGCATGGCCCTTTTGACCGATGGGAAGCGAGACTTGTTTGTAGCGCTGATTTGCCTTTCCAGGTTGCTTGGTTGGCCAAAAAGGGCGTATGCGTTTTTTCCTGAATATATTCAGGAAAAAACGCATACGCCCTTTTTGGCGAAAGGCATCATTGTCAACGTTTTGCCGCTTTTCATGTGCTTTAAATGCGATTCGAATCTACTTCCTGAAATCTGTTTCCTGCAATTCTGCCTTGATTTCAAATCCTCTTAGTTGCCTTCCCTCAATATATTTGTGGACGAAAGTTATCATTTATAACTGCAGGTTTGTGAATTGCAGTGCCCTGAACCTCCATTTTACAACTCGTTTTTATGGGAGCTGGCCGCAAAATCACAGAATGGCTTCAGGCCCTGTTCTGGTTCCGGGGGGCAGGCTGAGCCTGTGGTTAATTCTTTTTTCTGATGGGAAAATAGAGTGACCTGTGCCTGTCCCAACACCAAGAGCTAGTCTCTCGTTGGTTCCACGTCTTCCCGTTTATCCTCAGGACAAATTGCAACCTGTACGGAACAGGAGGTTAAAGGTGCTGATGCTCCAAGTAGGGAGCTTGCTAGTAAAGCAGCTGGAATGGCGAACCCGGGCACAAGGAGATGAGAAATGAGGTGCGTTTTAGAAACCTTTCCCCATCACACGGTGTACCATCTTCTGGGTTTCTCATGCATGTTTTTGATGTAGGAAGATGCCCTTGAACCTGGAGATTTGGGACCCATGCGATGGGTACCATGCAGTATTACTTTAAAGGGTCTGCGTTTGCTCACCCAACCTCACCAAACCTCTCAGCCCCAAGAGTGTCCACCCTTATGTCTCATCCAGCTGTGGGTCTAGATATGGTCAATCCAGGTTGCATCACAGCCCCTGAACGCATTGTGTAAGAATTCCTCTCTCGTTCACTGTCTTTGTTTCATGGGTTTTTCAAAGTAATTTATTTTCATAATGGGATTTAGCTGCTTTTCACTGCTGTGTTTATGCCGCTTTACACCCACTTGACACACTAACAGAGAGATATCAATACATAGGCTTTACGATTATTACTAGTCAGATATATTCTTGTGCGGTGAATAGGGCGTGTTGAGTCCAGTTCTCTGAGCAAGGAGTAGGTCTTGTCTATTACATATTGGGTTTATGGAACGGTATCTGAGCTAATTTGAAACCCTTGTTTTATGTATCACCCCACCTCACCTTTCCCGTTAAGCAGCCATAGTGTGTTTTCTGCATGTGTGACTCTGTTCTGTTTTGTAATTCAGTTCAAGTGTAACGGTTTTTACATTCCCTCTATCAGTGATACCTTATGAGAAGTGTCCTTTTCTGTGTGTCTTATTTCACTTAGAATCGTCGTACCTTAATCCACTCATCATGCTGCTACTAGCCTTATGACATTGATTTCATGGCTGAGTGATATTCCATTGTACATAAGGACCACAACTTCTTTATCCATTTTTCTCTTTCCTGGGATATTGAAGGTGGAATGAAGTGGAGGTCCTTGTCAACAGAGCAGCCCTAAACTTTGGGGTGCTTGTGTCTTGCTGATTTTTCATTTTCCCAATTTATACCCCCATGAGTGGAAGTGCCCTATGCTCTCTAAGCTGTGTTTTTCAGATGTTTCAGGACTCACCGGACACTTCTCCAGAGTGGCTCTTGGCAATTTACATCCCGCCCATCAGTGTAGCAAGGCTCCCATTTCTCCATGGCCTGTCCTGCATTTCTGGTTTTGACACTTTTTTCAGCATGGCCCTTTTGACCGATGGGAAGCGAGACTTGTTTGTAGCGCTGATTTGCCTTTCCAGGTTGCTTGGTTGGCCAAAAAGGGCGTATGCGTTTTTTCCTGAATATATTCAGGAAAAAACGCATACGCCCTTTTTGGCCAAGGGCATCATTGTCAACGATTTGCCGCTTTTCATGTGCTTTAAATGCAATTCGAATCTACCTCCTGAAATCTCTTTCCTGCAATTCTGCCTTGATTTCAAATCCTCTTCTTTGCCTTCCCTCAATATATTTGTGGACGAGAGTTATCATTTATAACTGCAGGTTTGTGAATTGCAGTGCCCTGAACCTCCATTTTACAACTCGTTTTTATGGGAGCTGGCGGCAAAATCGCAGAATGGCTTCAGGCCCTGTTCTGGTTCCGGGGGGCAGGCTGAGCCTGTGGTTAATTCTTCTTTCTGATGGGAAAATAGAGTGACCTGTGCCTGTCCCAACACCAAGAGCTAGTCTCTCGTTGGTTCCACGTCTTCCCGTTTATCCTCAGGACAAATTGCAACCTGTACGGAACAGGAGGTTAAAGGTGCTGATGCTCCAAGTAGGGAGCTTGCTAGTAAAGTGGCTGGAATGGCGAACCCGGGCACAAGGCGATGAGAAATGAGGTGCGTTTTAGAAACCTTTCCCCATCACACGGTGTACCATCTTCTGGGTTTCTCATGCATGTTTTCGATGTAGGAAGATGCCCTTGAACCTGGAGATTTGGGACCCATGCGATGGGTACCATGCAGTATTACTTTAAAGGGTCTGCGTTTGCTCACCCAACCTCACCAAACCTCTCAGCCCCAAGAGTGTCCACCCTTATGTCTGATCCAGCTGTGAGTCTAGATATGGTCAATCCAGGTTGCATCACAGCCCCTGAACGCATTGTGTAAGAATTTCTCTCTCGTTCACTGTCTTTGTTTCATGGGTGTTTCAAAGTAATTTATTTTTATAATGGGGTTTAGCTGCTTTTCACTGCTGTGTTTATGCCGCTTTACACCCACTTGACACACTAACAGAGAGATATCAATACATAGGCTTTACGATTATTATTAGTTAGATATATTCTTGTGCGGTGAATAGGGCGTGTTGAGTCCAGTTCTCTGAGCAAGGAGTAGGTCTTGTCTATTACATATTGGGTTTATGGAATGGTATCTGAGCTAATTTGATACCCTTGTTTTATGTATCACCCCACCTCACCTTTCCCGTTAAGCAGCCATAGTGTGTTTTCTGCATGTGTGACTCTGTTCTGTTTTGTAATTCAGTTCAAGTGTAACGGTTTTTACATTCCCTCTATCAGTGATACCTTATGAGAAGTGTCCTTTTCTGTGTGACTTATTTCACTTAGAATCGTCGTACCTAAATCCACTCATCATGCTGCTACTAGCCTTATGACATTGATTTCATGGCTGAGTGATATTCCATTGTACATAAGGACCACAACTTCTTTACCCATTTTTCTCTTTCCTGGGATATTTAAGGTGGAATGAAGTGGAGGTCCTTGTCAACAGAGCAGCCCTAAACTTTGGGGTGCTTGTGTCTTGCTGATTTTTCATTTTCCCAATTCATACCCCCATGAGTGGAAGTGCCCTATGCTCTCTAAGCTGTGTTTTTCAGATGTTTCAAGACTCACCGTACACTTCTCCAGAGTGGCTGTTGGCAATTTACATCCCGCCCATCAGTGTAGCAAGGCTCCCATTTCTCCATGGCCTGTCCTGCATTTCTGGTTTTGACACTTTTTTCAGCATGGCCCTTTTGACCGATGGGAAGCGAGACTTGTTTGTAGCGCTGATTTGCCTTTCCAGGTTGCTTGGTTGGCCAAAAAGGGCGTATGCGTTTTTTCCTGAATATATTCAGGAAAAAACGCATACGCCCTTTTTGGCCAAGGGCATCATTGTCAACGTTTTGCCGCTTTTCATGTGCTTTGAATGCGATTCGAATCTACTTCCTGAAATCTGTTTCCTGCAATTCTGCCTTGATTTCAAATCCTCTTCGTTGCCTTCCCTCAATATATTTGTGGACGAGAGTTATCATTTATAACTGCAAGTTTGTGAATTGCAGTGCCCTGAACCTCCATTTTACAACTCGCTTTTTTGGGAGCTGGCCGCAAAATCACAGAATGGATTCAGGCCCTGTTCTGGTTCCGGGGGGCAGGCTGAGCCTGTGGTTAATTCTTCTTTCTGATGGGAAAATAGAGTGACCTGTGCCTGTCCCAACACCAAGAGCTAGTCTCTCGTTGGTTCCACGTCTTCCCGTTTATCCTCAGGACAAATTGCAACCTGTACGGAACAGGAGGTTAAAGGTGCTGATGCTCCAAGTAGGGAGCTTGCTAGTAAAGCGGCTGGAATGGCGAACCCGGGCACAAGGAGATGATAAATGAGGTGCGTTTTAGAAACCTTTCCCCATCACACGGTGTACCATCTTCTGGGTTTCTCATGCATGTTTTTGATGTAGGAAGATGCCCTTGAAGCTGGAGATTTGGGACCCATGCCATGGGTACCATGCAGTATTACTTTAAAGGGTCTGCGCTTGCTCACCCAACCTCACCAAACCTCTCAGCCCCAAGAGTGTCCACCCTTATGTCTCATCCAGCTGTGGGTCTAGATATGGTCAATCCAGGTTGCATCACAGCCCCTGAACGCATTGTGTAAGAATTCCTCTCTCGTTCACTGTCTTTGTTTCATGGGTTTTTCAAAGTAATTTATTTTCATAATGGGATTTAGCTGCTTTTCACTGCTGTGTTTATGCCACTTTACACCCACTTGACACACTAACAGAGAGATATCAATACATAGGCTTTACGATTATTACTAGTCAGATATAATCTTGTGCGGTGAATAGGGCGTGTTGAGTCCAGTTCTCTGAGCAAGGAGTAGGTCTTGTCTATTACATATTGGGTTTATGGAACGGTATCTGAGCTAATTTGATACCCTTGTTTTATGTATCACCCCACCTCACCTTTCCCGTTAAGCAGCCATAGTGTGTTTTCTGCATGTGTGACTCTGTTCTGTTTTGTAATTCAGTTCAAGTGTAACGGTTTTTACATTCCCTCTATCAGTGATACCTTATGAGAAGTGTCCTTTTCTGTGTGACTTATTTCACTTAGAATCGTCGTACCTAAATCCACTCATCATGCTGCTACTAGCCTTATGACATTGATTTCATGGCTGAGTGATATTCCATTGTACATAAGGACCACAACTTCTTTACCCATTTTTCTCTTTCCTGGGATATTTAAGGTGGAATGAAGTGGAGGTCCTTGTCAACAGAGCAGCCCTCAACTTTGGGGTGCTTGTGTCTTGCTGATTTTTCATTTTCCCAATTCATACCCCCATGAGTGGAAGTGCCCTATGCTCTCTAAGCTGTGTTTTTCAGATGTTTCAGGACTCACCGTACACTTCTCCAGAGTGGCTGTTGGCAATTTACATCCCGCCCATCAGTGTAGCAAGGCTCCCATTTCTCCATGGCCTGTCCTGCATTTCTGGTTTTGACACTTTTTTCAGCATGGCCCTTTTGACCGATGGGAAGCGAGACTTGTTTGTAGCGCTGATTTGCCTTTCCAGGTTGCTTGGTTGGACAAAAAGGGCGTATGCGTTTTTTCCTGAATATATTCAGGAAAAAACGCATACGCCCTTTTTGGCCAAGGGCATCATTGTCAACGTTTTGCCGCTTTTCATGTGCTTTAAATGCGATTCGAATCTACTTCCTGAAATCTGTTTCCTGCAATTCTGCCTTGATTTCAAATCCTCTTAGTTGCCTTCCCTCAATATATTTGTGGACGAAAGTTATCATTTATAACTGCAGGTTTGTGAATTGCAGTGCCCTGAACCTCCATTTTACAACTCGTTTTTATGGGAGCTGGCCGCAAAATCACAGAATGGCTTCAGGCCCTGTTCTGGTTCCGGGGGGCAGGCTGAGCCTGTGGTTAATTCTTTTTTCTGATGGGAAAATAGAGTGACCTGTGCCTGTCCCAACACCAAGAGCTAGTCTCTCGTTGGTTCCACGTCTTCCCGTTTATCCTCAGGACAAATTGCAACCTGTACGGAACAGGAGGTTAAAGGTGCTGATGCTCCAAGTAGGGAGCTTGCTAGTAAAGCAGCTGGAATGGCGAACCCGGGCACAAGGAGATGAGAAATGAGGTGCGTTTTAGAAACCTTTCCCCATCACACGGTGTACCATCTTCTGGGTTTCTCATGCATGTTTTTGATGTAGGAAGATGCCCTTGAACCTGGAGATTTGGGACCCATGCGATGGGTACCATGCAGTATTACTTTAAAGGGTCTGCGTTTGCTCACCCAACCTCACCAAACCTCTCAGCCCCAAGAGTGTCCACCCTTATGTCTCATCCAGCTGTGGGTCTAGATATGGTCAATCCAGGTTGCATCACAGCCCCTGAACGCATTGTGTAAGAATTCCTCTCTCGTTCACTGTCTTTGTTTCATGGGTTTTTCAAAGTAATTTATTTTCATAATGGGATTTAGCTGCTTTTCACTGCTGTGTTTATGCCGCTTTACACCCACTTGACACACTAACAGAGAGATATCAATACATAGGCTTTACGATTATTACTAGTCAGATATATTCTTGTGCGGTGAATAGGGCGTGTTGAGTCCAGTTCTCTGAGCAAGGAGTAGGTCTTGTCTATTACATATTGGGTTTATGGAACGGTATCTGAGCTAATTTGAAACCCTTGTTTTATGTATCACCCCACCTCACCTTTCCCGTTAAGCAGCCATAGTGTGTTTTCTGCATGTGTGACTCTGTTCTGTTTTGTAATTCAGTTCAAGTGTAACGGTTTTTACATTCCCTCTATCAGTGATACCTTATGAGAAGTGTCCTTTTCTGTGTGTCTTATTTCACTTAGAATCGTCGTACCTTAATCCACTCATCATGCTGCTACTAGCCTTATGACATTGATTTCATGGCTGAGTGATATTCCATTGTACATAAGGACCACAACTTCTTTATCCATTTTTCTCTTTCCTGGGATATTGAAGGTGGAATGAAGTGGAGGTCCTTGTCAACAGAGCAGCCCTAAACTTTGGGGTGCTTGTGTCTTGCTGATTTTTCATTTTCCCAATTTATACCCCCATGAGTGGAAGTGCCCTATGCTCTCTAAGCTGTGTTTTTCAGATGTTTCAGGACTCACCGGACACTTCTCCAGAGTGGCTCTTGGCAATTTACATCCCGCCCATCAGTGTAGCAAGGCTCCCATTTCTCCATGGCCTGTCCTGCATTTCTGGTTTTGACACTTTTTTCAGCATGGCCCTTTTGACCGATGGGAAGCGAGACTTGTTTGTAGCGCTGATTTGCCTTTCCAGGTTGCTTGGTTGGCCAAAAAGGGCGTATGCGTTTTTTCCTGAATATATTCAGGAAAAAACGCATACGCCCTTTTTGGCCAAGGGCATCATTGTCAACGATTTGCCGCTTTTCATGTGCTTTAAATGCAATTCGAATCTACCTCCTGAAATCTCTTTCCTGCAATTCTGCCTTGATTTCAAATCCTCTTCTTTGCCTTCCCTCAATATATTTGTGGACGAGAGTTATCATTTATAACTGCAGGTTTGTGAATTGCAGTGCCCTGAACCTCCATTTTACAACTCGTTTTTATGGGAGCTGGCGGCAAAATCGCAGAATGGCTTCAGGCCCTGTTCTGGTTCCGGGGGGCAGGCTGAGCCTGTGGTTAATTCTTCTTTCTGATGGGAAAATAGAGTGACCTGTGCCTGTCCCAACACCAAGAGCTAGTCTCTCGTTGGTTCCACGTCTTCCCGTTTATCCTCAGGACAAATTGCAACCTGTACGGAACAGGAGGTTAAAGGTGCTGATGCTCCAAGTAGGGAGCTTGCTAGTAAAGTGGCTGGAATGGCGAACCCGGGCACAAGGCGATGAGAAATGAGGTGCGTTTTAGAAACCTTTCCCCATCACACGGTGTACCATCTTCTGGGTTTCTCATGCATGTTTTCGATGTAGGAAGATGCCCTTGAACCTGGAGATTTGGGACCCATGCGATGGGTACCATGCAGTATTACTTTAAAGGGTCTGCGTTTGCTCACCCAACCTCACCAAACCTCTCAGCCCCAAGAGTGTCCACCCTTATGTCTGATCCAGCTGTGAGTCTAGATATGGTCAATCCAGGTTGCATCACAGCCCCTGAACGCATTGTGTAAGAATTTCTCTCTCGTTCACTGTCTTTGTTTCATGGGTGTTTCAAAGTAATTTATTTTTATAATGGGGTTTAGCTGCTTTTCACTGCTGTGTTTATGCCGCTTTACACCCACTTGACACACTAACAGAGAGATATCAATACATAGGCTTTACGATTATTATTAGTTAGATATATTCTTGTGCGGTGAATAGGGCGTGTTGAGTCCAGTTCTCTGAGCAAGGAGTAGGTCTTGTCTATTACATATTGGGTTTATGGAATGGTATCTGAGCTAATTTGATACCCTTGTTTTATGTATCACCCCACCTCACCTTTCCCGTTAAGCAGCCATAGTGTGTTTTCTGCATGTGTGACTCTGTTCTGTTTTGTAATTCAGTTCAAGTGTAACGGTTTTTACATTCCCTCTATCAGTGATACCTTATGAGAAGTGTCCTTTTCTGTGTGACTTATTTCACTTAGAATCGTCGTACCTAAATCCACTCATCATGCTGCTACTAGCCTTATGACATTGATTTCATGGCTGAGTGATATTCCATTGTACATAAGGACCACAACTTCTTTACCCATTTTTCTCTTTCCTGGGATATTTAAGGTGGAATGAAGTGGAGGTCCTTGTCAACAGAGCAGCCCTAAACTTTGGGGTGCTTGTGTCTTGCTGATTTTTCATTTTCCCAATTCATACCCCCATGAGTGGAAGTGCCCTATGCTCTCTAAGCTGTGTTTTTCAGATGTTTCAAGACTCACCGTACACTTCTCCAGAGTGGCTGTTGGCAATTTACATCCCGCCCATCAGTGTAGCAAGGCTCCCATTTCTCCATGGCCTGTCCTGCATTTCTGGTTTTGACACTTTTTTCAGCATGGCCCTTTTGACCGATGGGAAGCGAGACTTGTTTGTAGCGCTGATTTGCCTTTCCAGGTTGCTTGGTTGGCCAAAAAGGGCGTATGCGTTTTTTCCTGAATATATTCAGGAAAAAACGCATACGCCCTTTTTGGCCAAGGGCATCATTGTCAACGTTTTGCCGCTTTTCATGTGCTTTGAATGCGATTCGAATCTACTTCCTGAAATCTGTTTCCTGCAATTCTGCCTTGATTTCAAATCCTCTTCGTTGCCTTCCCTCAATATATTTGTGGACGAGAGTTATCATTTATAACTGCAAGTTTGTGAATTGCAGTGCCCTGAACCTCCATTTTACAACTCGCTTTTTTGGGAGCTGGCCGCAAAATCACAGAATGGATTCAGGCCCTGTTCTGGTTCCGGGGGGCAGGCTGAGCCTGTGGTTAATTCTTCTTTCTGATGGGAAAATAGAGTGACCTGTGCCTGTCCCAACACCAAGAGCTAGTCTCTCGTTGGTTCCACGTCTTCCCGTTTATCCTCAGGACAAATTGCAACCTGTACGGAACAGGAGGTTAAAGGTGCTGATGCTCCAAGTAGGGAGCTTGCTAGTAAAGCGGCTGGAATGGCGAACCCGGGCACAAGGAGATGATAAATGAGGTGCGTTTTAGAAACCTTTCCCCATCACACGGTGTACCATCTTCTGGGTTTCTCATGCATGTTTTTGATGTAGGAAGATGCCCTTGAAGCTGGAGATTTGGGACCCATGCCATGGGTACCATGCAGTATTACTTTAAAGGGTCTGCGCTTGCTCACCCAACCTCACCAAACCTCTCAGCCCCAAGAGTGTCCACCCTTATGTCTCATCCAGCTGTGGGTCTAGATATGGTCAATCCAGGTTGCATCACAGCCCCTGAACGCATTGTGTAAGAATTCCTCTCTCGTTCACTGTCTTTGTTTCATGGGTTTTTCAAAGTAATTTATTTTCATAATGGGATTTAGCTGCTTTTCACTGCTGTGTTTATGCCACTTTACACCCACTTGACACACTAACAGAGAGATATCAATACATAGGCTTTACGATTATTACTAGTCAGATATAATCTTGTGCGGTGAATAGGGCGTGTTGAGTCCAGTTCTCTGAGCAAGGAGTAGGTCTTGTCTATTACATATTGGGTTTATGGAACGGTATCTGAGCTAATTTGATACCCTTGTTTTATGTATCACCCCACCTCACCTTTCCCGTTAAGCAGCCATAGTGTGTTTTCTGCATGTGTGACTCTGTTCTGTTTTGTAATTCAGTTCAAGTGTAACGGTTTTTACATTCCCTCTATCAGTGATACCTTATGAGAAGTGTCCTTTTCTGTGTGACTTATTTCACTTAGAATCGTCGTACCTAAATCCACTCATCATGCTGCTACTAGCCTTATGACATTGATTTCATGGCTGAGTGATATTCCATTGTACATAAGGACCACAACTTCTTTACCCATTTTTCTCTTTCCTGGGATATTTAAGGTGGAATGAAGTGGAGGTCCTTGTCAACAGAGCAGCCCTCAACTTTGGGGTGCTTGTGTCTTGCTGATTTTTCATTTTCCCAATTCATACCCCCATGAGTGGAAGTGCCCTATGCTCTCTAAGCTGTGTTTTTCAGATGTTTCAGGACTCACCGTACACTTCTCCAGAGTGGCTGTTGGCAATTTACATCCCGCCCATCAGTGTAGCAAGGCTCCCATTTCTCCATGGCCTGTCCTGCATTTCTGGTTTTGACACTTTTTTCAGCATGGCCCTTTTGACCGATGGGAAGCGAGACTTGTTTGTAGCGCTGATTTGCCTTTCCAGGTTGCTTGGTTGGACAAAAAGGGCGTATGCGTTTTTTCCTGAATATATTCAGGAAAAAACGCATACGCCCTTTTTGGCCAAGGGCATCATTGTCAACGTTTTGCCGCTTTTCATGTGCTTTAAATGCGATTCGAATCTACTTCCTGAAATCTGTTTCCTGCAATTCTGCCTTGATTTCAAATCCTCTTCGTTGCCTTCCCTCAATATATTTGTGGACGTGAGTTATCATTTATAACTGCAGGTTTGTGAATTGCAGTGCCCTGAACCTCCATTTTACAACTCGTTTTTATGGGAGCTGGCCGCAAAATCACAGAATGGCTTCAGGCCCTGTTCTGGTTCTGGGGGGCAGGCTGAGCCTGTGGTTAATTCTTCTTTCTGATGGGAAAATAGAGTGACCTGTGCCTGTCCCAACACCAAGAGCTAGTCTCTCGTTGGTTCCACGTCTTCCCGTTTATCCTCAGGACAAATTGCAACCTGTACGGAACAGGAGGTTAAAGGTGCTGATGCTCCAAGTAGGGAGCTTGCTAGTAAAGCGGCTGGAATGGCGAACCCGGGCACAAGGAGATGAGAAATGAGGTGCGTTTTAGAAACCTTTCCCCATCACACGGTGTACCATCTTCTGGGTTTCTCATGCATGTTTTTGATGTAGGAGGATGCCGTTGAAGCTGGAGATTTGGGACCCATGCGATGGGTACCATGCAGTATTACTTTAAAGGTTCTGCGTTTGCTCACCCAACCTCACCAAACCTCTCAGCCCCAAGAGTGTCCACCCTTATGTCTCATCCAGCTGTGGGTCTAGATATGGTCAATCCAGGTTGCATCACAGCCCCTGAACGCATTGTGTAAGAATTCCTCTCTCGTTCACTGTCTTTGTTTCATGGGTTTTTCAAAGTAATTTATTTTCATAATGGGATTTAGCTGCTTTTCACTGCTGTGTTTATGCCGCTTTACACCCACTTGACACACTAACAGAGAGATATCAATACATAGGCTTTACGATTATTACTAGTCAGATATATTCTTGTGCGGTGAATAGGGCGTGTTGAGTCCAGTTCTCTGAGCAAGGAGTAGGTCTTGTCTATTACATATTGGGTTTATGGAACGGTATCTGAGCTAATTTGAAACCCTTGTTTTATGTATCACCCCACCTCACCTTTCCCGTTAAGCAGCCATAGTGTGTTTTCTGCATGTGTGACTCTGTTCTGTTTTGTAATTCAGTTCAAGTGTAACGGTTTTTACATTCCCTCTATCAGTGATACCTTATGAGAAGTGTCCTTTTCTGTGTGACTTATTTCACTTAGAATCGTCGTACCTAAATCCACTCATCATGCTGCTACTAGCCTTATGACATTGATTTCATGGCTGAGTGATATTCCATTGTACATAAGGACCACAACTTCTTTATCCATTTTTCTCTTTCCTGGGATATTTAAGGTGGAATGAAGTGGAGGTCCTTGTCAACAGAGCAGCCCTAAACTTTGGGGTGCTTGTGTCTTGCTGATTTTTCATTTTCCCAATTCATACCCCCATGAGTGGAAGTGCCCTATGCTCTCTAAGCTGTGTTTTTCAGATGTTTCAGGACTCACCGTACACTTCTCCAGAGTGGCTGTTGGCAATTTACATCCCGCCCATCAGTGTAGCAAGGCTCCCATTTCTCCATGGCCTGTCCTGCATTTCTGGTTTTGACACTTTTTTCAGCATGGCCCTTTTGACCGATGGGAAGCGAGACTTGTTTGTAGCGCTGATTTGCCTTTCCATGTTGCTTGGTTGGCCAAAAAGGGCGTATGCGTTTTTTCCTGAATATATTCAGGAAAAAACGCATACGCCCTTTTTGGCCAAGGGCATCATTTTCAACGTTTTGCCGCTTTTCATGAGCTTTAAATGCGATTCGAATCTACCTCCTGAAATCTCTTTCCTGCAATTCTGCCTTGATTTCAAATCCTCTTCTTTGCCTTCCCTCAATATATTTGTGGACGAGAGTTATCATTTATAACTCTGCAGGTTTGTGAATTGCAGTGCCCTGAACCTCCATTTTACAACTCGTTTTTATGGGAGCTGGCCGCAAAATCGCAGAATGGCTTCAGGCCCTGTTCTGGTTCCGGGGGGCAGGCTGAGCCTGTGGTTAATTCTTCTTTCTGATGGGAAAATAGAGTGACCTGTGCCTGTCCCAACACCAAGAGCTAGTCTCTCGTTGGTTCCACGTCTTCCCGTTTATCCTCAGGACAAATTGCAACCTGTACGGAACAGGAGGTTAAAGGTGCTGATGCTCCAAGTAGGGAGCTTGCTAGTAAAGCGGCTGGAATGGCGAACCCGGGCACAAGGCGATGAGAAATGAGGTGTGTTTTAGAAACCTTTCCCCATCACACTGTGTACCATCTTCTGGGTTTCTCATGCATGTTTTGATGTAGGAAGATGCCCTTGAAGCTGGAGATTTGGGACCCATGCGATGGGTACCATGCAGTATTACTTTAAAGGGTCTGCGTTTGCTCACCCAACCTCACCAAACCTCTCAGCCCCAAGAGTGTCCACCCTTATGTCTCATCCAGCTGTGGGTCTAGATATGGTCAATCCAGGTTGCATCACAGCCCCTGAACGCATTGTGTAAGAATTCCTCTCTCGTTCACTGTCTTTGTTTCATGGGTTTTTCAAAGTAATTTATTTTCATAATGGGATTTAGCTGCTTTTCACTGCTGTGTTTATGCCACTTTACACCCACTTGAAACACTAACAGAGAGATATCAATACATACGCTTTACGATTATTACTAGTCAGATATAATCTTGTGCGGTGAATAGGGCGTGTTGAGTCCAGTTCTCTGAGCAAGGAGTAGGTCTTGTCTATTACATATTGGGTTTATGGAACGGTATCTGAGCTAATTTGATACCCTTGTTTTATGTATCATCCCACCTCACCTTTCCCGTTAAGCAGCCAGAGTGTGTTTTCTGCATGTGTGACTCTGTTCTGTTTTGTAATTCAGTTCAAGTGTAACGGTTTTTATATTCCCTCTATCAGTGATACCTTATGAGAAGTGTCCTTTTCTGTGTGACTTATTTCACTTAGAATCGTCGTACCTAAATCCACTCATCATGCTGCTACTAGCCTTATGACATTGATTTCATGGCTGAGTGATATTCCATTGTACATAAGGACCACAACTTCTTTACCCATTTTTCTCTTTCCTGGGATATTTAAGGTGGAATGAAGTGGAGGTCCTTGTCAACAGAGCAGCCCTCAACTTTGGGGTGCTTGTGTCTTGCTGATTTTTCATTTTCCCAATTCATACCCCCATGAGTGGAAGTGCCCTATGCTCTCTAAGCTGTGTTTTTCAGATGTTTCAGGACTCACCGTACACTTCTCCAGAGTGGCTGTTGGCAATTTACATCCCGCCCATCAGTGTAGCAAGGCTCCCATTTCTCCATGGCCTGTCCTGCATTTCTGGTTTTGACACTTTTTTCAGCATGGCCCTTTTGACCGATGGGAAGCGAGACTTGTTTGTAGCGCTGATTTGCCTTTCCAGGTTGCTTGGTTGGCCAAAAAGGGCGTATGCGTTTTTTCCTGAATATATTCAGGAAAAAACGCATACGCCCTTTTTGGCCAAGGGCATCATTGTCAACGTTTTGCCGCTTTTCATGTGCTTTAAAGGCGATTCGAATCTACCTCCTGAAATCTCTTTCCTGCAATTCTGCCTTGATTTCAAATCCTCTTCTTTGCCTTCCCTCAATATATTTGTGGACGAGAGTTATCATTTATAACTCTGCAGGTTTGTGAATTGCAGTGCCCTGAACCTCCATTTTACAACTCGTTTTTATGGGAGCTGGCCGCAAAATCGCAGAATGGCTTCAGGCCCTGTTCTGGTTCCGGGGGGCAGGCTGAGCCTGTGGTTAATTCTTCTTTCTGATGGGAAAATAGAGTGACCTGTGCCTGTCCCAACACCAAGAGCTAGTCTCTCGTTGGTTCCACGTCTTCCCGTTTATCCTCAGGACAAATTGCAACCTGTACGGAACAGGAGGTTAAAGGTGCTGATGCTCCAAGTAGGGAGCTTGCTAGTAAAGCGGCTGGAATGGCGAACCCGGGCACAAGGCGATGAGAAATGAGGTGTGTTTTAGAAACCTTTCCCCATCACACTGTGTACCATCTTCTGGGTTTCTCATGCATGTTTTGATGTAGGAAGATGCCCTTGAAGCTGGAGATTTGGGACCCATGCGATGGGTACCATGCAGTATTACTTTAAAGGGTCTGCGTTTGCTCACCCAACCTCACCAAACCTCTCAGCCCCAAGAGTGTCCACCCTTATGTCTCATCCAGCTGTGGGTCTAGATATGGTCAATCCAGGTTGCATCACAGCCCCTGAACGCATTGTGTAAGAATTCCTCTCTCGTTCACTGTCTTTGTTTCATGGGTTTTTCAAAGTAATTTATTTTCATAATGGGATTTAGCTGCTTTTCACTGCTGTGTTTATGCCACTTTACACCCACTTGACACACTAACAGAGAGATATCAATACATAGGCTTTACGATTATTACTAGTCAGATATAATCTTGTGCGGTGAATAGGGCGTGTTGAGTCCAGTTCTCTGAGCAAGGAGTAGGTCTTGTCTATTACATATTGGGTTTATGGAACGGTATCTGAGCTAATTTGATACCCTTGTTTTATGTATCATCCCACCTCACCTTTCCCGTTAAGCAGCCAGAGTGTGTTTTCTGCATGTGTGACTCTGTTCTGTTTTGTAATTCAGTTCAAGTGTAACGGTTTTTATATTCCCTCTATCAGTGATACCTTATGAGAAGTGTCCTTTTCTGTGTGACTTATTTCACTTAGAATCGTCGTACCTAAATCCACTCATCATGCTGCTACTAGCCTTATGACATTGATTTCATGGCTGAGTGATATTCCATTGTACATAAGGACCACAACTTCTTTACCCATTTTTCTCTTTCCTGGGATATTTAAGGTGGAATGAAGTGGAGGTCCTTGTCAACAGAGCAGCCCTCAACTTTGGGGTGCTTGTGTCTTGCTGATTTTTCATTTTCCCAATTCATACCCCCATGAGTGGAAGTGCCCTATGCTCTCTAAGCTGTGTTTTTCAGATGTTTCAGGACTCACCGTACACTTCTCCAGAGTGGCTGTTGGCAATTTACATCCCGCCCATCAGTGTAGCAAGGCTCCCATTTCTCCATGGCCTGTCCTGCATTTCTGGTTTTGACATTTTTTTCAGCATGGCCCTTTTGACGGATGGGAAGCGAGACTTGTTTGTAGCGCTGATTTGCCTTTCCAGGTTGCTTGGTTGGCCAAAAAGGGCGTATGCGTTTTTTCCTGAATATATTCAGGAAAAAACGCATACGCCCTTTTTGGCCAAGGGCATCATTGTCAACGTTTTGCCGCTTTTCATGTGCTTTAAAGGCGATTCGAATCTACCTCCTGAAATCTCTTTCCTGCAATTCTGCCTTGATTTCAAATCCTCTTCTTTGCCTTCCCTCAATATATTGGTGGACGAGACTTATCATTTATAACTGCAGGTTTGTGAATTGCAGTGCCCTGAACCTCCATTTTACAACTCGTTTTTATGGGAGCTGGCCGCAAAATCGCAGAATGGCTTCAGGCCCTGTTCTGGTTCCGGGGGGTAGGCTGAGCCTGTGGTTAATTCTTCTTTCTGATGGGAAAATAGAGTGACCTGTGCCTGTCCCAACACCAAGAGCTAGTCTCTCGTTGGTTCCACGTCTTCCCGTTTATCCTCAGGACAAATTGCAACCTGTACGGAACAGGAGGTTAAAGGTGCTGATGCTCCAAGTAGGGAGCTTGCTAGTAAAGCAGCTGGAATGGCGAACCTGGGCACAAGGAGATGAGAAATGAGGTGCGTTTTAGAAACCTTTCCCCATCACACGGTGTACCATCTTCTGGGTTTCTCATGCATGTTTTTGATGTAGGAAGATGCCCTTGAAGCTGGAGATTTGGGACCCATGCGATGGGTACCACGCAGTATTACTTTAAAGGGTCTGCGTTTGCTCACCCAACCTCACCAAACCTCTCAGCCCCAAGAGTGTCCACCCTTATGTCTCATCCAGCTGTGGGTCTAGATATGGTCAATCCAGGTTGCATCACAGCCCCTGAACGCATTGTGTAAGAATTCCTCTCTCGTTCACTGTCTTTGTTTCATGGGTTTTTCAAAGTAATTTATTTTCATAATGGGATTTAGCTGCTTTTCACTGCTGTGTTTATGCCGCTTTACACCCACTTGACACACTAACAGAGAGATATCAATACATAGGCTTTACGATTATTACTAGTCAGATATATTCTTGTGCGGTGAATAGGGCGTGTTGAGTCCAGTTCTCTGAGCAAGGAGTAGGTCTTGTCTATTACATATTAGGTTTATGGAACGGTATCTGAGCTAATTTGAAACCCTTGTTTTATGTATCACCCCACCTCACCTTTCCCGTTAAGCAGCCATAGTGTGTTTTCTGCATGTGTGACTCTGTTCTGTTTTGTAATTCAGTTCAAGTGTAACGGTTTTTACATTCCCTCTATCAGTGATACCTTATGAGAAGTGTCCTTTTCTGTGTGACTTATTTCACTTAGAATCGTCGTACCTAAATCCACTCATCATGCTGCTACTAGCCTTATGACATTGATTTCATGGCTGAGTGATATTCCATTGTACATAAGGACCACAACTTCTTTACCCATTTTTCTCTTTCCTGGGATATTTAAGGTGGAATGAAGTGGAGGTCCTTGTCAACAGAGCAGCCCTCAACTTTGGGGTGCTTGTGTCTTGCTGATTTTTCATTTTCCCAATTTATACCCCCATGAGTGGAAGTGCCCTATGCTCTCTAAGCTGTGTTTTTCAGATGTTTCAGGACTCACCGTACACTTCTCCAGAGTGGCTGTTGGCAATTTACATCCCGCCCATCAGTGTAGCAAGGCTCCCATTTCTCCATGGCCTGTCCTGCATTTCTGGTTTTGACACTTTTTTCAGCATGGCCCTTTTGACCGATGGGAAGCTAGACTTGTTTGTAGCGCTCATTTGCCTTTCCAGGTTGCTTGGTTGGCCAAAAAGGGCGTATGCGTTTTTTCCTGAATATATTCAGGAAAAAACGCATACGCCCTTTTTGGCCAAGGGCATCATTGTCAACGTTTTGCCGCTTTTCATGTGCTTTAAATGCGATTCGAATCTACCTCCTGAAATCTCTTTCCTGCAATTCTGCCTTGATTTCAAATCCTCTTCTTTGCCTTCCCTCAATATATTTGTGGACGAGAGTTATCATTTATAACTCTGCAGGTTTGTGAATTGCAGTGCCCTGAACCTCCATTTTACAACTCGTTTTTATGGGAGCTGGCCGCAAAATCGCAGAATGGCTTCAGGCCCTGTTCTGGTTCCGGGGGGCAGGCTGAGCCTGTGGTTAATTCTTCTTTCTGATGGGAAAATAGAGTGACCTGTGCCTGTCCCAACACCAAGAGCTAGTCTCTCGTTGGTTCCACGTCTTCCCGTTTATCCTCAGGACAAATTGCAACCTGTACGGAACAGGAGGTTAAAGGTGCTGATGCTCCAAGTAGGGAGCTTGCTAGTAAAGCGGCTGGAATGGCGAACCCGGGCACAAGGCGATGAGAAATGAGGTGCGTTTTAGAAACCATTCCCCATCACACGGTGTACCATCTTCTGGGTTTCTCATGCATGTTTTTGATGTAGGAAGATGCCCTTGAAGCTGGAGATTTGGGATCCATGCGATGGGTACCACGCAGTATTACTTTAAAGGGTCTGCGTTTGCTCACCCAACCTCACCAAACCTCTCAGCCCCAAGAGTGTCCACCCTTATGTCTCATCCAGCTGTGGGTCTAGATATGGTCAATCCAGGTTGCATCACAGCCCCTGAACGCATTGTGTAAGAATTCCTCTCTCGTTCACTGTCTTTGTTTCATGGGTTTTTCAAAGTAATTTATTTTCATAATGGGATTTAGCTGCTTTTCACTGCTGTGTTTATGCCGCTTTACACCCACTTGACACACTAACAGAGAGATATCAATACATAGGCTTTACGATTATTACTAGTCAGATATATTCTTGTGCGGTGAATAGGGCGTGTTGAGTCCAGTTCTCTGAGCAAGGAGTAGGTCTTGTCTATTACATATTGGGTTTATGGAACGGTATCTGAGCTAATTTGAAACCCTTGTTTTATGTATCACCCCACCTCACCTTTCCCGTTAAGCAGCCATAGTGTGTTTTCTGCATGTGTGACTCTGTTCTGTTTTGTAATTCAGTTCAAGTGTAACGGTTTTTACATTCCCTCTATCAGTGATACCTTATGAGAAGTGACCTTTTCTGTGTGACTTATTTCACTTAGAATCGTCGTACCTTAATCCACTCATCATGCTGCTACTAGCCTTATGACATTGATTTCATGGCTGAGTGATATTCCATTGTACATAAGGACCACAACTTCTTTACCCATTTTTCTCTTTCCTGGGATATTTAAGGTGGAATGAAGTGGAGGTCCTTGTCAACAGAGCAGCCCTAAACTTTGGGGTGCTTGTGTCTTGCTGATTTTTCATTTTCCCAATTCATACCCCCATGAGTGGAAGTGCCCTATGCTCTCTAAGCTGTGTTTTTCAGATGTTTCAGGACTCACCGTACACTTCTCCAGAGTGGCTGTTGGCAATTTACATCCCGCCCATCAGTGTAGCAAGGCTCCCATTTCTCCATGGCCTGTCCTGCATTTCTGGTTTTGACACTTTTTTCAGCATGGCCCTTTTGACCGATGGGAAGCTAGACTTGTTTGTAGCGCTCATTTGCCTTTCCAGGTTGCTTGGTTGGCCAAAAAGGGCGTATGCGTTTTTTCCTGAATATATTCAGGAAAAAACGCATACGCCCTTTTTGGCCAAGGGCATCATTGTCAACGTTTTGCCGCTTTTCATGTGCTTTAAATGCGATTCGAATCTACCTCCTGAAATCTCTTTCCTGCAATTCTGCCTTGATTTCAAATCCTCTTCTTTGCCTTCCCTCAATATATTTGTGGACGAGAGTTATCATTTATAACTCTGCAGGTTTGTGAATTGCAGTGCCCTGAACCTCCATTTTACAACTCGTTTTTATGGGAGCTGGCCGCAAAATCGCAGAATGGCTTCAGGCCCTGTTCTGGTTCCGGGGGGCAGGCTGAGCCTGTGGTTAATTCTTCTTTCTGATGGGAAAATAGAGTGACCTGTGCCTGTCCCAACACCAAGAGCTAGTCTCTTGTTGGTTCCACGTCTTCCCGTTTATCCTCAGGACAAATTGCAACCTGTACGGAACAGGAGGTTAAAGGTGCTGATGCTCCAAGTAGGGAGCTTGCTAGTAAAGCGGCTGGAATGGCGAACCCGGGCACAAGGCGATGAGAAATGAGGTGCGTTTTAGAAACCTTTCCCCATCACACTGTGTACCATCTTCTGGGTTTCTCATGCATGTTTTGATGTAGGAAGATGCCCTTGAAGCTGGAGATTTGGGACCCATGCGATGGGTACCACGCAGTATTACTTTAAAGGGTCTGCGTTTGCTCACCCAACCTCACCAAACCTCTCAGCCCCAAGAGTGTCCACCCTTATGTCTCATCCAGCTGTGGGTCTAGATATGGTCAATCCAGGTTGCATCACAGCCCCTGAACGCATTGTGTAAGAATTCCTCTCTCGTTCACTGTCTTTGTTTCATGGGTTTTTCAAAGTAATTTATTTTCATAATGGGATTTAGCTGCTTTTCACTGCTGTGTTTATGCCACTTTACACCCACTTGACACACTAACAGAGAGATATCAATACATAGGCTTTACGATTATTACTAGTCAGATATAATCTTGTGCGGTGAATAGGGCGTGTTGAGTCCAGTTCTCTGAGCAAGGAGTAGGTCTTGTCTATTACATATTGGGTTTATGGAACGGTATCTGAGCTAATTTGATACCCTTGTTTTATGTATCACCCCACCTCACCTTTCCCGTTAAGCAGCCATAGTGTGTTTTCTGCATGTGTGACTCTGTTCTGTTTTGTAATTCAGTTCAAGTGTAACGGTTTTTACATTCCCTCTATCAGTGATACCTTATGAGAAGTGTCCTTTTCTGTGTGACTTATTTCACTTAGAATCGTCATACCTTAATCCACTCATCATGCTGCTACTAGCCTTATGACATTGATTTCATGGCTGAGTGACATTCCATTGTACATAAGGACCACAACTTCTTTACCCATTTTTCTCTTTCCTGGGATATTTAAGGTGGAATGAAGTGGAGGTCCTTGTCAACAGAGCAGCCCTAAACTTTGGGGTGCTTGTGTCTTGCTGATTTTTCATTTTCCCAATTCATACCCCCATGAGTGGAAGTGCCCTATGCTCTCTAAGCTGTGTTTTTCAGATGTTTCAGGACTCACCGTACACTTCTCCAGAGTGGCTGTTGGCAATTTACATCCCGCCCATCAGTGTAGCAAGGCTCCCATTTCTCCATGGCCTGTCCTGCATTTCTGGTTTTGACACTTTTTTCAGCATGGCCCTTTTGACCGATGGGAAGCGAGACTTGTTTGTAGCGCTCATTTGCCTTTCCAGGTTGCTTGGTTGGCCAAAAAGGGCGTATGCGTTTTTTCCTGAATATATTCAGGAAAAAACGCATACGCCCTTTTTGGCCAAGGGCATCATTGTCAACGTTTTGCCGCTTTTCATGTGCTTTAAATGCGATTCGAATCTACTTCCTGAAATCTGTTTCCTGCAATTCTGCCTTGATTTCAAATCCTCTTCGTTGCCTTCCCTCAATATATTTGTGGACGAGAGTTATCATTTATAACTGCAGGTTTGTGAATTGCAGTGCCCTGAACCTCCATTTTACAACTCGTTTTTATGGGAGCTGGCCGCAAAATCACAGAATGGATTCAGGCCCTGTTCTGGTTCCGGGGGGCAGGCTGAGCCTGTGGTTAATTCTTCTTTCTGATGGGAAAATAGAGTGACCTGTGCCTGTCCCAACACCAAGAGCTAGTCTCTCGTTGGTTCCACGTCTTCCCGTTTATCCTCAGGACAAATTGCAACCTGTACGGAACAGGAGGTTAAAGGTGCTGATGCTCCAAGTAGGGAGCTTGCTAGTAAAGCGGCTGGAATGGCGAACCCGGGCACAAGGAGATGAGAAATGAGGTGCGTTTTAGAAACCTTTCCCCATCACACGGTGTACCATCTTCTGGGTTTCTCATGCATGTTTTTGATGTAGGAAGATGCCCTTGAAGCTGGAGATTTGGGACCCATGCGATGGGTACCATGCAGTATTACTTTAAAGGGTCTGCGTTTGCTCACCCAACCTCACCAAACCTCTCAGCCCCAAGAGTGTCCACCCTTATGTCTCATTCAGCTGTGGGTCTAGATATGGTCAATCCAGGTTGCATCACAGCCCCTGAACGCATTGTGTAAGAATTCCTCTCTCGTTCACTGTCTTTGTTTCATGGGTTTTTCAAAGTAATTTATTTTCATAATGGGATTTAGCTGCTTTTCACTGCTGTGTTTATGCCGCTTTACACCCACTTGACACACTAACAGAGAGATATCAATACATAGGCTTTACGATTATTACTAGTCAGATATAATCTTGTGCGGTGAATAGGGCGTGTTGAGTCCAGTTCTCTGAGCAAGGAGTAGGTCTTGTCTATTACATATTGGGTTTATGGAACGGTATCTGAGCTAATTTGAAACCCTTGTTTTATGTATCACCCCACCTCACCTTTCCCGTTAAGCAGCCATAGTGTGTTTTCTGCATGTGTGACTCTGTTCTGTTTTGTAATTCAGTTCAAGTGTAACGGTTTTTACATTCCCTCTATCAGTGATACCTTATGAGAAGTGTCCTTTTCTGTGTGACTTATTTCACTTAGAATCGTCGTACCTAAATCCACTCATCATGCTGCTACTAGCCTTATGACATTGATTTCATGGCTGAGTGATATTCCATTGTACATAAGGACCACAACTTCTTTACCCATTTTTCTCTTTCCTGGGATATTTAAGGTGGAATGAAGTGGAGGTCCTTGTCAACAGAGCAGCCCTCAACTTTGGGGTGCTTGTGTCTTGCTGATTTTTCATTTTCCCAATTCATACCCCCATGAGTGGAAGTGCCCTATGCTCTCTAAGCTGTGTTTTTCAGATGTTTCAGGACTCACCGTACACTTCTCCAGAGTGGCTGTTGGCAATTTACATCCCGCCCATCAGTGTAGCAAGGCTCCCATTTCTCCATGGCCTGTCCTGCATTTCTGGTTTTGACAATTTTTTCAGCATGGCCCTTTTGACCGATGGGAAGCGAGACTTGTTTGTAGCGCTCATTTGCCTTTCCAGGTTGCTTGGTTGGCCAAAAAGGGCGTATGCGTTTTTTCCTGAATATATTCAGGAAAAAACGCATACGCCCTTTTTGGCCAAGGGCATCATTGTCAACGTTTTGCCGCTTTTCATGTGCTTTAAATGCGATTCGAATCTACCTCCTGAAATCTCTTTCCTGCAATTCTGCCTTGATTTCAAATCCTCTTCTTTGCCTTCCCTCAATATATTTGTGGACGAGAGTTATCATTTATAACTCTGCAGGTTTGTGAATTGCAGTGCCCTGAACCTCCATTTTACAACTCGTTTTTATGGGAGCTGGCCACAAAATCGCAGAATGGCTTCAGGCCCTGTTCTGGTTCCGGGGGGCAGGCTGAGCCTGTGGTTAATTCTTCTTTCTGATGGGAAAATAGAGTGACCTGTGCCTGTCCCAACACCAAGAGCTAGTCTCTCGTTGGTTCCACGTCTTCCCGTTTATCCTCAGGACAAATTGCAACCTGTACGGAACAGGAGGTTAAAGGTGCTGATGCTCCAAGTAGGGAGCTTGCTAGTAAAGCGGCTGGAATGGCGAACCCGGGCACAAGGAGATGAGAAATGAGGTGCGTTTTAGAAACCTTTCCCCATCACACGGTGTACCATCTTCTGGGTTTCTCATGCATGTTTTTGATGTAGGAAGATGCCCTTGAAGCTGGAGATTTGGGACCCATGCGATGGGTACCATGCAGTATTACTTTAAAGGGTCTGCGTTTGCTCACCCAACCTCACCAAACCTCTCAGCCCCAAGAGTGTCCACCCTTATGTCTCATCCAGCTGTGGGTCTAGATATGGTCAATCCAGGTTGCATCACAGCCCCTGAACGCATTGTGTAAGAATTCCTCTCTCGTTCACTGTCTTTGTTTCATGGGTTTTTCAAAGTAATTTATTTTCATAATGGGATTTAGCTGCTTTTCACTGCTGTGTTTATGCCGCTTTACACCCACTTGACACACTAACAGAGAGATATCAATACATAGGCTTTACGATTATTACTAGTCAGATATATTCTTGTGCGGTGAATAGGGCGTGTTGAGTCCAGTTCTCTGAGCAAGGAGTAGGTCTTGTCTATTACATATTGGGTTTATGGAACGGTATCTGAGCTAATTTGAAACCCTTGTTTTATGTATCACCCCACCTCACCTTTCCCGTTAAGCAGCCATAGTGTGTTATCTGCATGTGTGACTCTGTTCTGTTTTGTAATTCAGTTCAAGTGTAACGGTTTTTACATTCCCTCTATCAGTGATACCTTATGAGAAGTGTCCTTTTCTGTGTGACTTATTTCACTTAGAATCGTCGTACCTTAATCCACTCATCATGCTGCTACTAGCCTTATGACATTGATTTCATGGCTGAGTGATATTCCATTGTACATAAGGACCACAACTTCTTTATCCATTTTTCTCTTTCCTGGGATATTGAAGGTGGAATGAAGTGGAGGTCCTGGTCAACAGAGCAGCCCTAAACTTTGGGGTGCTTGTGTCTTGCTGGTTTTTCATTTTCTCAATTTATACCCCCATGAGTGGAAGTGCCCTATGCTCTCTAAGCTGTGTTTTTCAGATGTTTCAGGACTCACCGGACACTTCTCCAGAGTGGCTCTTGGCAATTTACATCCCGCCCATCAGTGTAGCAAGGCTCCCATTTCTCCATGGCCTGTCCTGCATTTCTGGTTTTGACACTTTTTTCAGCATGGCCCTTTTGACCGATGGGAAGCTAGACTTGTTTGTAGCGCTGATTTGCCTTTCCAGGTTGCTTGGTTGGCCAAAAAGGGCGTATGCTTTTTTTCCTGAATATATTCAGGAAAAAACGCATACGCCCTTTTTGGCCAAGGGCATCATTGTCAACGTTTTGCCACTTTTCATGTGCTTTAAATGCGATTCGAATCTACTTCCTGAAATCTGTTTCCTGCAATTCTGCCTTGATTTCAAATCCTCTTCGTTGCCTTCCCTCAATATATTTGTGGACGAGAGTTATCATTTATAACTGCAGGTTTGTGAATTGCAGTGCCCTGAACCTCCATTTTACAACTCGTTTTTATGGGAGCTGGCCGCAAAATCACAGAATGGCTTCAGGCCCTGTTCTGGTTCCGGGGGGCAGGCTGAGCCTGTGGTTAATTCTTCTTTCTGATGGGAAAATAGAGTGACCTGTGCCTGTCCCAACACCAAGAGCTAGTCTCTCGTTGGTTCCACGTCTTCCCGTTTATCCTCAGGACAAATTGCAACCTGTACGGAACAGGAGGTTAAAGGTGCTGATGCTCCAAGTAGGGAGCTTGCTAGTAAAGCGGCTGGAATGGCGAACCCGGGCACAAGGAGATGAGAAATGAGGTGCGTTTTAGAAACCTTTCCCCATCACACGGTGTACCATCTTCTGGGTTTCTCATGCATGTTTTTGATGTAGGAAGATGCCCTTGAAGCTGGAGATTTGGGACCCATGCGATGGGTACCATGCAGTATTACTTTAAAGGGTCTGCGTTTGCTCACCCAACCTCACCAAACCTCTCAGCCCCAAGAGTGTCCACCCTTATGTCTCATCCAGCTGTGGGTCTAGATATGGTCAATCCAGGTTGCATCACAGCCCCTGAACGCATTGTGTAAGAATTCCTCTCTCGTTCACTGTCTTTGTTTTATGGGTTTTTCAAAGTAATTTATTTTCATAATGGGATTTAGCTGCTTTTCACTGCTGTGTTTATGCCGCTTTACACCCACTTGACACACTAACAGAGAGATATCAATACATAGGCTTTACGATTATTACTAGTCAGATATTTTCTTGTGCGGTGAATAGGGCGTGTTGAGTCCAGTTCTCTGAGCAAGGAGTAGGTCTTGTCTATTACATATTGGGTTTATGGAACGGTATCTGAGCTAATTTGAAACCCTTGTTTTATGTATCACCCCACCTCACCTTTCCCGTTAAGCAGCCATAGTGTGTTTTCTGCATGTGTGACTCTGTTCTGTTTTGTAATTCAGTTCAAGTGTAACGGTTTTTACATTCCCTCTATCAGTGATACCTTATGAGAAGTGTCCTTTTCTGTGTGACTTATTTCACTTAGAATCGTCGTACCTAAATCCACTCATCATGCTGCTACTAGCCTTATGACATTGATTTCATGGCTGAGTGATATTCCATTGTACATAAGGACCACAACTTCTTTACCCATTTTTCTCTTTCCTGGGATATTTAAGGTGGAATGAAGTGGAGGTCCTTGTCAACAGAGCAGCCCTCAACTTTGGGGTGCTTGTGTCTTGCTGATTTTTCATTTTCCCAATTCATACCCCCATGAGTGGAAGTGCCCTATGCTCTCTAAGCTGTGTTTTTCAGATGTTTCAGGACTCACCGTACACTTCTCCAGAGTGGCTGTTGGCAATTTACATCCCGCCCATCAGTGTAGCAAGGCTCCCATTTCTCCATGGCCTGTCCTGCATTTCTGGTTTTGACACTTTTTTCAGCATGGCCCTTTTGACCGATGGGAAGCGAGACTTGTTTGTAGCGCTGATTTGCCTTTCCAGGTTGCTTGGTTGGCCAAAAAGGGCGTATGCGTTTTTTCCTGAATATATTCAGGAAAAAACGCATACGCCCTTTTTGGCCAAGGGCATCATTGTCAACGTTTTGCCGCTTTTCATGTGCTTTAAATGCGATTCGAATCTACTTCCTGAAATCTGTTTCCTGCAATTCTGCCTTGATTTCAAATCCTCTTAGTTGCCTTCCCTCAATATATTTGTGGACGAGAGTTATCATTTATAACTGCAGGTTTGTGAATTGCAGTGCCCTGAACCTCCATTTTACAACTCGTTTTTATGGGAGCTGGCCGCAAAATCACAGAATGGCTTCAGGCCCTGTTCTGGTTCCGGGGGGCAGGCTGAGCCTGTGGTTAATTCTTCTTTCTGATGGGAAAATAGAGTGACCTGTGCCTGTCCCAACACCAAGAGCTAGTCTCTCGTTGGTTCCACGTCTTCCCGTTTATCCTCAGGACAAATTGCAACCTGTACGGAACAGGAGGTTAAAGGTGCTGATGCTCCAAGTAGGGAGCTTGCTAGTAAAGCGGCTGGAATGGCGAACCCGGGCACAAGGAGATGAGAAATGAGGTGCGTTTTAGAAACCTTTCCCCATCACACGGTGTACCATCTTCTGGGTTTCTCATGCATGTTTTTGATGTAGGAAGATGCCCTTGAAGCTGGAGATTTGGGACCCATGCGATGGGTACCATGCAGTATTACTTTAAAGGGTCTGCGTTTGCTCACCCAACCTCACCAAACCTCTCAGCCCCAAGAGTGTCCACCCTTATGTCTCATCCAGCTGTGGGTCTAGATATGGTCAATCCAGGTTGCATCACAGCCCCTGAACGCATTGTGTAAGAATTCCTCTCTCGTTCACTGTCTTTGTTTCATGGGTTTTTCAAAGTAATTTATTTTCATAATGGGATTTAGCTGCTTTTCACTGCTGTGTTTATGCCGCTTTACACCCACTTGACACACTAACAGAGAGATATCAATACATAGGCTTTACGATTATTACTAGTCAGATATTTTCTTGTGCGGTGAATAGGGCGTGTTGAGTCCAGTTCTCTGAGCAAGGAGTAGGTCTTGTCTATTACATATTGGGTTTATGGAACGGTATCTGAGCTAATTTGAAACCCTTGTTTTATGTATCACCCCACCTCACCTTTCCCGTTAAGCAGCCATAGTGTGTTTTCTGCATGTGTGACTCTGTTCTGTTTTGTAATTCAGTTCAAGTGTAACGGTTTTTACATTCCCTCTATCAGTGATACCTTATGAGAAGTGTCCTTTTCTGTGTGACTTATTTCACTTAGAATCGTCGTACCTAAATCCACTCATCATGCTGCTACTAGCCTTATGACATTGATTTCATGGCTGAGTGATATTCCATTGTACATAAGGACCACAACTTCTTTACCCATTTTTCTCTTTCCTGGGATATTTAAGGTGGAATGAAGTGGAGGTCCTTGTCAACAGAGCAGCCCTCAACTTTGGGGTGCTTGTGTCTTGCTGATTTTTCATTTTCCCAATTCATACCCCCATGAGTGGAAGTGCCCTATGCTCTCTAAGCTGTGTTTTTCAGATGTTTCAGGACTCACCGTACACTTCTCCAGAGTGGCTGTTGGCAATTTACATCCCGCCCATCAGTGTAGCAAGGCTCCCATTTCTCCATGGCCTGTCCTGCATTTCTGGTTTTGACACTTTTTTCAGCATGGCCCTTTTGACCGATGGGAAGCGAGACTTGTTTGTAGCGCTCATTTGCTTTTCCAGGTTGCTTGGTTGGCCAAAAAGGGCGTATGCGTTTTTTCCTGAATATATTCAGGAAAAAACGCATACGCCCTTTTTGGCCAAGGGCATCATTGTCAACGTTTTGCCGCTTTTCATGTGCTTTAAATGCGATTCGAATCTACCTCCTGAAATCTCTTTCCTGCAATTCTGCCTTGATTTCAAATCCTCTTCTTTGCCTTCCCTCAATATATTTGTGGACGAGAGTTATCATTTATAACTCTGCAGGTTTGTGAATTGCAGTGCCCTGAACCTCCATTTTACAACTCGTTTTTATGGGAGCTGGCCGCAAAATCGCAGAATGGCTTCAGGCCCTGTTCTGGTTCCGGGGGGCAGGCTGAGCCTGTGGTTAATTCTTCTTTCTGATGGGAAAATAGAGTGACCTGTGCCTGTCCCAACACCAAGAGCTAGTCTCTCGTTGGTTCCACGTCTTCCCGTTTATCCTCAGGACAAATTGCAACCTGTACGGAACAGGAGGTTAAAGGTGCTGATGCTCCAAGTAGGGAGCTTGCTAGTAAAGCGGCTGGAATGGCGAACCCGGGCACAAGGCGATGAGAAATGAGGTGCGTTTTAGAAACCTTTCCCCATCACACTGTGTACCATCTTCTGGGTTTCTCATGCATGTTTTGATGTAGGAAGATGCCCTTGAAGCTGATGATTTGGGACCCATGCGATGGGTACCATGCAGTATTACTTTAAAGGGTCTGCGTTTGCTCACCCAACCTCACCAAACCTCTCAGCCCCAAGAGTGTCCACCCTTATGTCTCATCCAGCTGTGGGTCTAGATATGGTCAATCCAGGTTGCATCACAGCCCCTGAACGCATTGTGTAAGAATTCCTCTCTCGTTCACTGTCTTTGTTTCATGGGTGTTTCAAAGTAATTTATTTTCATAATGGGATTTAGCTGCTTTTCACTGCTGTGTTTATGCCACTTTACACCCACTTGACACACTAACAGAGAGATATCAGTACATAGGCTTTACGATTATTACTAGTCAGATATAATCTTGTGCGGTGAATAGGGCGTGTTGAGTCCAGTTCTCTGAGCAAGGAGTAGGTCTTGTCTATTACATATTGGGTTTATGGAACGGTATCTGAGCTAATTTGATACCCTTGTTTTATGTATCACCCCACCTCACCTTTCCCGTTAAGCAGCCATAGTGTGTTTTCTGCATGTGTGACTCTGTTCTGTTTTGTAATTCAGTTCAAGTGTAACGGTTTTTACATTCCCTCTATCAGTGATACCTTATGAGAAGTGTCCTTTTCTGTGTGACTTATTTCACTTAGAATCGTCGTACCTAAATCCACTCATCATGCTGCTACTAGCCTTATGACATTGATTTCATGGCTGAGTGATATTCCATTGTACATAAGGACCACAACTTCTTTACCCATTTTTCTCTTTCCTGGGATATTTAAGGTGGAATGAAGTGGAGGTCCTTGTCAACAGAGCAGCCCTCAACTTTGGGGTGCTTGTGTCTTGCTGATTTTTCATTTTCCCAATTCATACCCCCATGAGTGGAAGTGCCCTATGCTCTCTAAGCTGTGTTTTTCAGATGTTTCAGGACTCACCGTACACTTCTCCAGAGTGGCTGTTGGCAATTTACATCCCGCCCATCAGTGTAGCAAGGCTCCCATTTCTCCATGGCCTGTCCTGCATTTCTGGTTTTGACACTTTTTTCAGCATGGCCCTTTTGACCGATGGGAAGCGAGACTTGTTTGTAGCGCTGATTTGCCTTTCCAGGTTGCTTGGTTGGCCAAAAAGGGCGTATGCGTTTTTTCCTGAATATATTCAGGAAAAAACGCATACGCCCTTTTTGGCCAAGGGCATCATTGTCAACGTTTTGCCGCTTTTCATGTGCTTTAAAGGCGATTCGAATCTACCTCCTGAAATCTCTTTCCTGCACTTCTGCCTTGATTTCAAATCCTCTTCTTTGCCTTCCCTCAATATATTTGTGGACGAGAGTTATCATTTATAACTCTGCAGGTTTGGGAATTGCAGTGCCCTGAACCTCCATTTTACAACTCGTTTTTATGGGAGCTGGCGGCAAAATCGCAGAATGGCTTCAGGCCCTGTTCTGGTTCCGGGGGGCAGGCTGAGCCTGTGGTTAATTCTTCTTTCTGATGGGAAAATAGAGTGACCTGTGCCTGTCCCAACACCAAGAGCTAGTCTCTCGTTGGTTCCACGTCTTCCCGTTTATCCTCAGGACAAATTGCAACCTGTACGGAACAGGAGGTTAAAGGTGCTGATGCTCCAAGTAGGGAGCTTGCTAGTAAAGCGGCTGGAATGGCGAACCCGGGCACAAGGTGATGAGAAATGAGGTGCGTTTTAGAAACCTTTCCCCATCACACGGTGTACCATCTTCTGGGTTTCTCATGCATGTTTTTGATGTAGGAAGATGCCCTTGAACCTGGAGATTTGGGACCCATGCGATGGGTATCATGCAGTATTACTTTAAAGGGTCTGCGTTTGCTCACCCAACCTCACCAAACCTCTCAGCCCCAAGAGTGTCCACCCTTATGTCTCATCCAGCTGTGGGTCTAGATATGGTCAATCCAGGTTGCATCACAGCCCCTGAACGCATTGTGTAAGAATTCCTCTCTCGTTCACTGTCTTTGTTTCATGGGTTTTTCAAAGTAATTTATTTTCTTAATGGGATTTAGCTGCTTTTCACTGCTGTGTTTATGCCACTTTACACCCACTTGACACACTAACAGAGAGATATTAATACATAGGCTTTACGATTATTACTAGTCAGATATAATCTTGTGCGGTGAATAGGGCGTGTTGAGTCCAGTTCTCTGAGCAAGGAGTAGGTCTTGTCTATTATATATTGGGTTTATGGAACGGTATCTGAGCTAATTTGATACCCTTGTTTTATGTATCACCCCACCTCACCTTTCCCGTTAAGCAGCCATAGTGTGTTTTCTGCATGTGTGACTCTGTTCTGTTTTGTAATTCAGTTCAAGTGTAACGGTTTTTACATTCCCTCTATCAGTGATACCTTATGAGAAGTGTCCTTTTCTGTGTGACTTATTTCACTTAGAATCGTCGTACCTAAATCCACTCATCATGCTGCTACTAGCCTTATGACATTGATTTCATGGCTGAGTGATATTCCATTGTACATAAGGACCACAACTTCTTTACCCATTTTTCTCTTTCCTGGGATATTTAAGGTGGAATGAAGTGGAGGTCCTTGTCAACAGAGCAGCCCTCAACTTTGGGGTGCTTGTGTCTTGCTGATTTTTCATTTTCCCAATTCATACCCCCATGAGTGGAAGTGCCCTATGCTCTCTAAGCTGTGTTTTTCAGATGTTTCAGGACTCACCGTACACTTCTCCAGAGTGGCTGTTGGCAATTTACATCCCGCCCATCAGTGTAGCAAGGCTCCCATTTCTCCATGGCCTGTCCTGCATTTCTGGTTTTGACACTTTTTTCAGCATGGCCCTTTTGACCGATGGGAAGCGAGACTTGTTTGTAGCGCTGATTTGCCTTTCCAGGTTGCTTGGTTGGCCACAAAGGGCGTATGCGTTTTTTCCTGAATATATTCAGGAAAAAACGCATACGCCCTTTTTGGCCAAGGGCATCATTGTCAACGTTTTGCCGCTTTTCATGTGCTTTAAAGGCGATTCGAATCTACCTCCTGAAATCTCTTTCCTGCAATTCTGCCTTGATTTCAAATCCTCTTCTTTGCCTTCCCTCAATATATTTGTGGACGAGAGTTATCATTTATAACTCTGCAGGTTTGTGAATTGCAGTGCCCTGAACCTCCATTTTACAACTCGTTTTTATGGGAGCTGGCGGCAAAATCGCAGAATGGCTTCAGGCCCTGTTCTGGTTCCGGGGGTCAGGCTGAGCCTGTGGTTAATTCTTCTTTCTGATGGGAAAATAGAGTGACCTGTGCCTGTCCCAACACCAAGAGCTAGTCTCTCGTTGGTTCCACGTCTTCCCGTTTATCCTCAGGACAAATTGCAACCTGTACGGAACAGGAGGTTAAAGGTGCTGATGCTCCAAGTAGGGAGCTTGCTAGTAAAGCGGCTGGAATGGCGAACCCGGGCACAAGGTGATGAGAAATGAGGTGCGTTTTAGAAACCTTTCCCCATCACACGGTGTACCATCTTCTGGGTTTCTCATGCATGTTTTTGATGTAGGAAGATGCCCTTGAACCTGGAGATTTGGGACCCATGCGATGGGTATCATGCAGTATTACTTTAAAGGGTCTGCGTTTGCTCACCCAACCTCACCAAACCTCTCAGGCCCAAGAGTGTCCACCCTTATGTCTCATCCAGCTGTGCGTCTAGATATGGTCAATCCAGGTTGCATCACAGCCCCTGAACGCATTGTGTAAGAATTTGTCTCTCTTTCACTGTCTTTGTTTCATGGGTGTTTCAAAGTAATTTATTTTTATAATGGGGTTTAGCTGCTTTTCACTGCTGTGTTTATGCCGCTTTACACCCACTTGACCCACTAACAGAGAGATATCAATACATAGGCTTTACGATTATTACTAGTCAGATATATTCTTGTGCGGTGAATAGGGCGTGTTGAGTCCAGTTCTCTGAGCAAGGAGTAGGTCTTGTCTATTACATATTGGGTTTATGGAACGGTATCTGAGCTAATTTGATACCCTTGTTTTATGTATCACCCCACCTCACCTTTCCCGTTAAGCAGCCATAGTGTGTTTTCTGCATGTGTGACTCTGTTCTGTTTTGTAATTCAGTTCAAGTGTAACGGTTTTTACATTCCCTCTATCAGTGATACCTTATGAGAAGTGTCCTTTTCTGTGTGACTTATTTCACTTAGAATCGTCGTACCTAAATCCACTCATCATGCTGCTACTAGCCTTATGACATTGATTTCATGGCTGAGTGATATTCCATTGTACATAAGGACCACAACTTCTTTACCCATTTTTCTCTTTCCTGGGATATTTAAGGTGGAATGAAGTGGAGGTCCTGGTCAACAGAGCAGCCCTCAACTTTGGGGTGCTTGTGTCTTGCTGATTTTTCATTTTCCCAATTCATACCCCCATGAGTGGAAGTGCCCTATGCTCTCTAAGCTGTGTTTTTCAGATGTTTCAGGACTCACCGGACACTTCTCCAGAGTGGCTGTTGGCAATTTACATCCCGCCCATCAGTGTAGCAAGGCTCCCATTTCTCCATGGCCTGTCCTGCATTTCTGGTTTTGACACTTTTTTCAGCATGGCCCTTTTGACCGATGGGAAGCGAGACTTCTTTGTAGCGCTGATTTGCCTTTCCAGGTTGCTTGGTTGGCCAAAAAGGGCGTATGCGTTTTTTCCTGAATATATTCAGGAAAAAACGCATACGCCCTTTTTGGCCAAGGGCATCATTGTCAACGTTTTGCCGCTTTTCATGTGCTTTAAAGGCGATTCGAATCTACCTCCTGAAATCTCTTTCCTGCAATTCTGCCTTGATTTCAAATCCTCTTCTTTGCCTTCCCTCAATATATTTGTGGACGAGAGTTATCATTTATAACTCTGCAGGTTTCTGAATTGCAGTGCCCTGAACCTCCATTTTACAACTCGTTTTTATGGGAGCTGGCCGCAAAATCGCAGAATGGCTTCAGGCCCTGTTCTGGTTCCGGGGGGCAGGCTGAGCCTGTGGTTAATTCTTCTTACTGATGGGAAAATAGAGTGACCTGTGCCTGTCCCAACACCAAGAGCTAGTCTCTCGTTGGTTCCACGTCTTCCCGTTTATCCTCAGGACAAATTGCAACCTGTACGGAACAGGAGGTTAAAGGTGCTGATGCTCCAAGTAGGGAGCTTGCTAGTAAAGCGGCTGGAATGGCGAACCCGGGCACAAGGCGATGAGAAATGAGGTGCGTTTTAGAAACCTTTCCCCATCACACGGTGTACCATCTTCTGGGTTTCTCATGCATGTTTTGATGTAGGAAGATGCCCTTGAAGCTGGAGATTTGGGACCCATGCGATGGGTATCATGCAGTATTACTTTAAAGGGTCTGCGTTTGCTCACCCAACCTCACCAAACCTCTCAGCCCCAAGAGTGTCCACCCTTATGTCTCATCCAGCTGTGGGTCTAGATATGGTCAATCCAGGTTGCATCACAGCCCCTGAACGCATTGTGTAAGAATTCCTCTCTCGTTCACTGTCTTTGTTTCATGGGTTTTTCAAAGTAATTTATTTTCATAATGGGATTTAGCTGCTTTTCACTGCTGTGTTTATGCCACTTTACACCCACTTGACACACAAACAGAGAGATATCAATACATAGGCTTTACGATTATTACTAGTCAGATATAATCTTGTGTGTTGAATAGGGCGTGTTGAGTCCAGTTCTCTGAGCAAGGAGTAGGTCTTGTCTATTACATATTGGGTTTATGGAACGGTATCTGAGCTAATTTGATACCCTTGTTTTATGTATCACCCCACCTCACCTTTCCCGTTAAGCAGCCATAGTGTGTTTTCTGCATGTGTGACTCTGTTCTGTTTTGTAATTCAGTTCAAGTGTAACGGTTTTTACATTCCCTCTATCAGTGATACCTTATGAGAAGTGTCCTTTTCTGTGTGACTTATTTCACTTAGAATCGTCGTACCTTAATCCACTCATCATGCTGCTACTAGCCTTATGACATTGATTTCATGGCTGAGTGATATTCCATTGTACATAAGGACCACAACTTCTTTACCCATTTTTCTCTTTCCTGGGATATTTAAGGTGGAATGAAGTGGAGGTCCTTGTCAACAGAGCAGCCCTCAACTTTGGGGTGCTTGTGTCTTGCTGATTTTTCATTTTCCCAATTCATACCCCCATGAGTGGAAGTGCCCTATGCTCTCTAAGCTGTGTTTTTCAGATGTTTCAGGACTCACCGTACACTTCTCCAGAGTGGCTGTTGGCAATTTACATCCCGCCCATCAGTGTAGCAAGGCTCCCATTTCTCCATGGCCTGTCCTGCATTTCTGGTTTTGACACTTTTTTCAGCATGGCCCTTTTGACCGATGGGAAGCGAGACTTGTTTGTAGCGCTGATTTGCCTTTCCAGGTTGCTTGGTTGGCCAAAAAGGGCGTATGCGTTTTTTCCTGAATATATTCAGGAAAAAACGCATACGCCCTTTTTGGCCAAGGGCATCATTGTCAACGTTTTGCCGCTTTTCATGTGCTTTAAATGCGATTCGAATCTACTTCCTGAAATCTGTTTCCTGCAATTCTGCCTTGATTTCAAATCCTCTTCGTTGTCTTCCCTCAATATATTTGTGGACGAGAGTTATCATTTATAACTGCAGGTTTGTGAATTGCAGTGCCCTGAACCTCCATTTTACAACTCGTTTTTATGGGAGCTGGCCGCAAAATCACAGAATGGCTTCAGGCCCTGTTCTGGTTCCGGGGGGCAGGCTGAGCCTGTGGTTAATTCTTCTTTCTGATGGGAAAATAGAGTGACCTGTGCCTGTCCCAACACCAAGAGCTAGTCTCTCGTTGGTTCCACGTCTTCCCGTTTATCCTCAGGACAAATTGCAACCTGTACGGAACAGGAGGTTAAAGGTGCTGATGCTCCAAGTAGGGAGCTTGCTAGTAAAGCGGCTGGAATGGCGAACCCGGGCACAAGGCGATGAGAAATGAGGTGCGTTTTAGAAACCTTTCCCCATCACACTGTGTACCATCTTCTGGGTTTCTCATGCATGTTTTGATGTAGGAAGATGCCCTTGAAGCTGATGATTTGGGACCCATGCGATGGGTACCATGCAGTATTACTTTAAAGGGTCTGCGTTTGCTCACCCAACCTCACCAAACCTCTCAGCCCCAAGAGTGTCCACCCTTATGTCTCATCCAGCTGTGGGTCTAGATATGGTCAATCCAGGTTGCATCACAGCCCCTGAACGCATTGTGTAAGAATTCCTCTCTCGTTCACTGTCTTTGTTTCATGGGTTTTTCAAAGTAATTTATTTTTATAAT
This sequence comes from Balaenoptera borealis, assembly GCF_965194805.1. Classification (NCBI taxonomy): domain Eukaryota; kingdom Metazoa; phylum Chordata; class Mammalia; order Artiodactyla; family Balaenopteridae; genus Balaenoptera; species Balaenoptera borealis. Next base: position 160,101 of record NW_028123240.1, on the reverse strand, counting down.
GGGATTTAGCTGCTTTTCACTGCTGTGTTTATGCCACTTTACACCCACTTGACACACTAACAGAGAGATATCAATACATAGGCTTTACGATTATTACTAGTCAGATATAATCTTGTGCGGTGAATAGGGCGTGTTGAGTCCAGTTCTCTGAGCAAGGAGTAGGTCTTGTCTATTATATATTGGGTTTATGGAACGGTATCTGAGCTAATTTGATACCCTTGTTTTATGTATCACCCCACCTCACCTTTCCCGTTAAGCAGCCATAGTGTGTTTTCTGCATGTGTGACTCTGTTCTGTTTTGTAATTCAGTTCAAGTGTAACGGTTTTTACATTCCCTCTATCAGTGATACCTTATGAGAAGTGTCCTTTTCTGTGTGACTTATTTCACTTAGAATCGTCGTACCTAAATCCACTCATCATGCTGCTACTAGCCTTATGACATTGATTTCATGGCTGAGTGATATTCCATTGTACATAAGGACCACAACTTCTTTACCCATTTTTCTCTTTCCTGGGATATTTAAGGTGGAATGAAGTGGAGGTCCTGGTCAACAGAGCAGCCCTAAACTTTGGGGTGCTTGTGTCTTGCTGATTTTTCATTTTCCCAATTCATACCCCCATGAGTGGAAGTGCCCTATGCTCTCTAAGCTGTGTTTTTCAGATGTTTCAGGACTCACCGGACACTTCTCCAGAGTGGCTGTTGGCAATTTACATCCCGCCCATCAGTGTAGCAAGGCTCCCATTTCTCCATGGCCTGTCCTGCATTTCTGGTTTTGACACTTTTTTCAGCATGGCCCTTTTGACCGATGGGAAGCGAGACTTCTTTGTAGCGCTGATTTGCCTTTCCAGGTTGCTTGGTTGGCCAAAAAGGGCGTATGCGTTTTTTCCTGAATATATTCAGGAAAAAACGCATACGCCCTTTTTGGCCAAGGGCATCATTGTCAACGTTTTGCCGCTTTTCATGTGCTTTAAAGGCGATTCGAATCTACCTCCTGAAATCTCTTTCCTGCAATTCTGCCTTGATTTCAAATCCTCTTCTTTGCCTTCCCTCAATATATTTGTGGACGAGAGTTATCATTTATAACTCTGCAGGTTTCTGAATTGCAGTGCCCTGAACCTCCATTTTACAACTCGTTTTTATGGGAGCTGGCCGCAAAATCGCAGAATGGCTTCAGGCCCTGTTCTGGTTCCGGGGGGCAGGCTGAGCCTGTGGTTAATTCTTCTTTCTGATGGGAAAATAGAGTGACCTGTGCCTGTCCCAACACCAAGAGCTAGTCTCTCGTTGGTTCCACGTCTTCCCGTTTATCCTCAGGACAAATTGCAACCTGTACGGAACAGGAGGTTAAAGGTGCTGATGCTCCAAGTAGGGAGCTTGCTAGTAAAGCGGCTGGAATGGCGAACCCGGGCACAAGGCGATGAGAAATGAGGTGCGTTTTAGAAACCTTTCCCCATCACACGGTGTACCATCTTCTGGGTTTCTCATGCATGTTTTGATGTAGGAAGATGCCCTTGAACCTGGAGATTTGGGACCCATGCGATGGGTATCATGCAGTATTACTTTAAAGGGTCTGCGTTTGCTCACCCAACCTCACCAAACCTCTCAGCCCCAAGAGTGTCCACCCTTATGTCTCATCCAGCTGTGGGTCTAGATATGGTCAATCCAGGTTGCATCACAGCCCCTGAACGCATTGTGTAAGAATTCCTCTCTCGTTCACTGTCTTTGTTTCATGGGTTTTTCAAAGTAATTTATTTTCATAATGGGATTTAGCTGCTTTTCACTGCTGTGTTTATGCCACTTTACACCCACTTGACACACAAACAGAGAGATATCAATACATAGGCTTTACGATTATTACTAGTCAGATATAATCTTGTGCGTTGAATAGGGCGTGTTGAGTCCAGTTCTCTGAGCAAGGAGTAGGTCTTGTCTATTACATATTGGGTTTATGGAACGGTATCTGAGCTAATTTGATACCCTTGTTTTATGTATCACCCCACCTCACCTTTCCCGTTAAGCAGCCATAGTGTGTTTTCTGCATGTGTGACTCTGTTCTGTTTTGTAATTCAGTTCAAGTGTAACGGTTTTTACATTCCCTCTATCAGTGATACCTTATGAGAAGTGTCCTTTTCTGTGTGACTTATTTCACTTAGAATCGTCGTACCTTAATCCACTCATCATGCTGCTACTAGCCTTATGACATTGATTTCATGGCTGAGTGATATTCCATTGTACATAAGGACCACAACTTCTTTACCCATTTTTCTCTTTCCTGGGATATTTAAGGTGGAATGAAGTGGAGGTCCTTGTCAACAGAGCAGCCCTCAACTTTGGGGTGCTTGTGTCTTGCTGATTTTTCATTTTCCCAATTCATACCCCCATGAGTGGAAGTGCCCTATGCTCTCTAAGCTGTGTTTTTCAGATGTTTCAGGACTCACCGTACACTTCTCCAGAGTGGCTGTTGGCAATTTACATCCCGCCCATCAGTGTAGCAAGGCTCCCATTTCTCCATGGCCTGTCCTGCATTTCTGGTTTTGACACTTTTTTCAGCATGGCCCTTTTGACCGATGGGAAGCTAGACTTGTTTGTAGCGCTCATTTGCCTTTCCAGGTTGCTTGGTTGGCCAAAAAGGGCGTATGCGTTTTTTCCTGAATATATTCAGGAAAAAACGCATACGCCCTTTTTGGCCAAGGGCATCATTGTCAACGTTTTGCCGCTTTTCATGTGCTTTAAATGCGATTCGAATCTACCTCCTGAAATCTCTTTCCTGCAATTCTGCCTTGATTTCAAATCCTCTTCTTTGCCTTCCCTCAATATATTTGTGGACGAGAGTTATCATTTATAACTCTGCAGGTTTGTGAATTGCAGTGCCCTGAACCTCCATTTTACAACTCGTTTTTATGGGAGCTGGCCGCAAAATCGCAGAATGGCTTCAGGCCCTGTTCTGGTTCCGGGGGGCAGGCTGAGCCTGTGGTTAATTCTTCTTTCTGATGGGAAAATAGAGTGACCTGTGCCTGTCCCAACACCAAGAGCTAGTCTCTTGTTGGTTCCACGTCTTCCCGTTTATCCTCAGGACAAATTGCAACCTGTACGGAACAGGAGGTTAAAGGTGCTGATGCTCCAAGTAGGGAGCTTGCTAGTAAAGCGGCTGGAATGGCGAACCCGGGCACAAGGCGATGAGAAATGAGGTGCGTTTTAGAAACCTTTCCCCATCACACTGTGTACCATCTTCTGGGTTTCTCATGCATGTTTTGATGTAGGAAGATGCCCTTGAAGCTGGAGATTTGGGACCCATGCGATGGGTACCACGCAGTATTACTTTAAAGGGTCTGCGTTTGCTCACCCAACCTCACCAAACCTCTCAGCCCCAAGAGTGTCCACCCTTATGTCTCATCCAGCTGTGGGTCTAGATATGGTCAATCCAGGTTGCATCACAGCCCCTGAACGCATTGTGTAAGAATTCCTCTCTCGTTCACTGTCTTTGTTTCATGGGTTTTTCAAAGTAATTTATTTTCATAATGGGATTTAGCTGCTTTTCACTGCTGTGTTTATGCCACTTTACACCCACTTGACACACTAACAGAGAGATATCAATACATAGGCTTTACGATTATTACTAGTCAGATATAATCTTGTGCGGTGAATAGGGCGTGTTGAGTCCAGTTCTCTGAGCAAGGAGTAGGTCTTGTCTATTACATATTGGGTTTATGGAACGGTATCTGAGCTAATTTGATACCCTTGTTTTATGTATCACCCCACCTCACCTTTCCCGTTAAGCAGCCATAGTGTGTTTTCTGCATGTGTGACTCTGTTCTGTTTTGTAATTCAGTTCAAGTGTAACGGTTTTTACATTCCCTCTATCAGTGATACCTTATGAGAAGTGTCCTTTTCTGTGTGACTTATTTCACTTAGAATCGTCATACCTTAATCCACTCATCATGCTGCTACTAGCCTTATGACATTGATTTCATGGCTGAGTGACATTCCATTGTACATAAGGACCACAACTTCTTTACCCATTTTTCTCTTTCCTGGGATATTTAAGGTGGAATGAAGTGGAGGTCCTTGTCAACAGAGCAGCCCTAAACTTTGGGGTGCTTGTGTCTTGCTGATTTTTCATTTTCCCAATTCATACCCCCATGAGTGGAAGTGCCCTATGCTCTCTAAGCTGTGTTTTTCAGATGTTTCAGGACTCACCGTACACTTCTCCAGAGTGGCTGTTGGCAATTTACATCCCGCCCATCAGTGTAGCAAGGCTCCCATTTCTCCATGGCCTGTCCTGCATTTCTGGTTTTGACACTTTTTTCAGCATGGCCCTTTTGACCGATGGGAAGCGAGACTTGTTTGTAGCGCTCATTTGCCTTTCCAGGTTGCTTGGTTGGCCAAAAAGGGCGTATGCGTTTTTTCCTGAATATATTCAGGAAAAAACGCATACGCCCTTTTTGGCCAAGGGCATCATTGTCAACGTTTTGCCGCTTTTCATGTGCTTTAAATGCGATTCGAATCTACTTCCTGAAATCTGTTTCCTGCAATTCTGCCTTGATTTCAAATCCTCTTCGTTGCCTTCCCTCAATATATTTGTGGACGAGAGTTATCATTTATAACTGCAGGTTTGTGAATTGCAGTGCCCTGAACCTCCATTTTACAACTCGTTTTTATGGGAGCTGGCCGCAAAATCACAGAATGGATTCAGGCCCTGTTCTGGTTCCGGGGGGCAGGCTGAGCCTGTGGTTAATTCTTCTTTCTGATGGGAAAATAGAGTGACCTGTGCCTGTCCCAACACCAAGAGCTAGTCTCTCGTTGGTTCCACGTCTTCCCGTTTATCCTCAGGACAAATTGCAACCTGTACGGAACAGGAGGTTAAAGGTGCTGATGCTCCAAGTAGGGAGCTTGCTAGTAAAGCGGCTGGAATGGCGAACCCGGGCACAAGGAGATGAGAAATGAGGTGCGTTTTAGAAACCTTTCCCCATCACACGGTGTACCATCTTCTGGGTTTCTCATGCATGTTTTTGATGTAGGAAGATGCCCTTGAAGCTGGAGATTTGGGACCCATGCGATGGGTACCATGCAGTATTACTTTAAAGGGTCTGCGTTTGCTCACCCAACCTCACCAAACCTCTCAGCCCCAAGAGTGTCCACCCTTATGTCTCATTCAGCTGTGGGTCTAGATATGGTCAATCCAGGTTGCATCACAGCCCCTGAACGCATTGTGTAAGAATTCCTCTCTCGTTCACTGTCTTTGTTTCATGGGTTTTTCAAAGTAATTTATTTTCATAATGGGATTTAGCTGCTTTTCACTGCTGTGTTTATGCCGCTTTACACCCACTTGACACACTAACAGAGAGATATCAATACATAGGCTTTACGATTATTACTAGTCAGATATAATCTTGTGCGGTGAATAGGGCGTGTTGAGTCCAGTTCTCTGAGCAAGGAGTAGGTCTTGTCTATTACATATTGGGTTTATGGAACGGTATCTGAGCTAATTTGAAACCCTTGTTTTATGTATCACCCCACCTCACCTTTCCCGTTAAGCAGCCATAGTGTGTTTTCTGCATGTGTGACTCTGTTCTGTTTTGTAATTCAGTTCAAGTGTAACGGTTTTTACATTCCCTCTATCAGTGATACCTTATGAGAAGTGTCCTTTTCTGTGTGACTTATTTCACTTAGAATCGTCGTACCTAAATCCACTCATCATGCTGCTACTAGCCTTATGACATTGATTTCATGGCTGAGTGATATTCCATTGTACATAAGGACCACAACTTCTTTACCCATTTTTCTCTTTCCTGGGATATTTAAGGTGGAATGAAGTGGAGGTCCTTGTCAACAGAGCAGCCCTCAACTTTGGGGTGCTTGTGTCTTGCTGATTTTTCATTTTCCCAATTCATACCCCCATGAGTGGAAGTGCCCTATGCTCTCTAAGCTGTGTTTTTCAGATGTTTCAGGACTCACCGTACACTTCTCCAGAGTGGCTGTTGGCAATTTACATCCCGCCCATCAGTGTAGCAAGGCTCCCATTTCTCCATGGCCTGTCCTGCATTTCTGGTTTTGACAATTTTTTCAGCATGGCCCTTTTGACCGATGGGAAGCGAGACTTGTTTGTAGCGCTCATTTGCCTTTCCAGGTTGCTTGGTTGGCCAAAAAGGGCGTATGCGTTTTTTCCTGAATATATTCAGGAAAAAACGCATACGCCCTTTTTGGCCAAGGGCATCATTGTCAACGTTTTGCCGCTTTTCATGTGCTTTAAATGCGATTCGAATCTACCTCCTGAAATCTCTTTCCTGCAATTCTGCCTTGATTTCAAATCCTCTTCTTTGCCTTCCCTCAATATATTTGTGGACGAGAGTTATCATTTATAACTCTGCAGGTTTGTGAATTGCAGTGCCCTGAACCTCCATTTTACAACTCGTTTTTATGGGAGCTGGCCACAAAATCGCAGAATGGCTTCAGGCCCTGTTCTGGTTCCGGGGGGCAGGCTGAGCCTGTGGTTAATTCTTCTTTCTGATGGGAAAATAGAGTGACCTGTGCCTGTCCCAACACCAAGAGCTAGTCTCTCGTTGGTTCCACGTCTTCCCGTTTATCCTCAGGACAAATTGCAACCTGTACGGAACAGGAGGTTAAAGGTGCTGATGCTCCAAGTAGGGAGCTTGCTAGTAAAGCGGCTGGAATGGCGAACCCGGGCACAAGGAGATGAGAAATGAGGTGCGTTTTAGAAACCTTTCCCCATCACACGGTGTACCATCTTCTGGGTTTCTCATGCATGTTTTTGATGTAGGAAGATGCCCTTGAAGCTGGAGATTTGGGACCCATGCGATGGGTACCATGCAGTATTACTTTAAAGGGTCTGCGTTTGCTCACCCAACCTCACCAAACCTCTCAGCCCCAAGAGTGTCCACCCTTATGTCTCATCCAGCTGTGGGTCTAGATATGGTCAATCCAGGTTGCATCACAGCCCCTGAACGCATTGTGTAAGAATTCCTCTCTCGTTCACTGTCTTTGTTTCATGGGTTTTTCAAAGTAATTTATTTTCATAATGGGATTTAGCTGCTTTTCACTGCTGTGTTTATGCCGCTTTACACCCACTTGACACACTAACAGAGAGATATCAATACATAGGCTTTACGATTATTACTAGTCAGATATATTCTTGTGCGGTGAATAGGGCGTGTTGAGTCCAGTTCTCTGAGCAAGGAGTAGGTCTTGTCTATTACATATTGGGTTTATGGAACGGTATCTGAGCTAATTTGAAACCCTTGTTTTATGTATCACCCCACCTCACCTTTCCCGTTAAGCAGCCATAGTGTGTTATCTGCATGTGTGACTCTGTTCTGTTTTGTAATTCAGTTCAAGTGTAACGGTTTTTACATTCCCTCTATCAGTGATACCTTATGAGAAGTGTCCTTTTCTGTGTGACTTATTTCACTTAGAATCGTCGTACCTTAATCCACTCATCATGCTGCTACTAGCCTTATGACATTGATTTCATGGCTGAGTGATATTCCATTGTACATAAGGACCACAACTTCTTTATCCATTTTTCTCTTTCCTGGGATATTGAAGGTGGAATGAAGTGGAGGTCCTGGTCAACAGAGCAGCCCTAAACTTTGGGGTGCTTGTGTCTTGCTGGTTTTTCATTTTCTCAATTTATACCCCCATGAGTGGAAGTGCCCTATGCTCTCTAAGCTGTGTTTTTCAGATGTTTCAGGACTCACCGGACACTTCTCCAGAGTGGCTCTTGGCAATTTACATCCCGCCCATCAGTGTAGCAAGGCTCCCATTTCTCCATGGCCTGTCCTGCATTTCTGGTTTTGACACTTTTTTCAGCATGGCCCTTTTGACCGATGGGAAGCTAGACTTGTTTGTAGCGCTGATTTGCCTTTCCAGGTTGCTTGGTTGGCCAAAAAGGGCGTATGCTTTTTTTCCTGAATATATTCAGGAAAAAACGCATACGCCCTTTTTGGCCAAGGGCATCATTGTCAACGTTTTGCCACTTTTCATGTGCTTTAAATGCGATTCGAATCTACTTCCTGAAATCTGTTTCCTGCAATTCTGCCTTGATTTCAAATCCTCTTCGTTGCCTTCCCTCAATATATTTGTGGACGAGAGTTATCATTTATAACTGCAGGTTTGTGAATTGCAGTGCCCTGAACCTCCATTTTACAACTCGTTTTTATGGGAGCTGGCCGCAAAATCACAGAATGGATTCAGGCCCTGTTCTGGTTCCGGGGGGCAGGCTGAGCCTGTGGTTAATTCTTCTTTCTGATGGGAAAATAGAGTGACCTGTGCCTGTCCCAACACCAAGAGCTAGTCTCTCGTTGGTTCCACGTCTTCCCGTTTATCCTCAGGACAAATTGCAACCTGTACGGAACAGGAGGTTAAAGGTGCTGATGCTCCAAGTAGGGAGCTTGCTAGTAAAGCGGCTGGAATGGCGAACCCGGGCACAAGGAGATGAGAAATGAGGTGCGTTTTAGAAACCTTTCCCCATCACACGGTGTACCATCTTCTGGGTTTCTCATGCATGTTTTTGATGTAGGAAGATGCCCTTGAAGCTGGAGATTTGGGACCCATGCGATGGGTACCATGCAGTATTACTTTAAAGGGTCTGCGTTTGCTCACCCAACCTCACCAAACCTCTCAGCCCCAAGAGTGTCCACCCTTATGTCTCATCCAGCTGTGGGTCTAGATATGGTCAATCCAGGTTGCATCACAGCCCCTGAACGCATTGTGTAAGAATTCCTCTCTCGTTCACTGTCTTTGTTTTATGGGTTTTTCAAAGTAATTTATTTTCATAATGGGATTTAGCTGCTTTTCACTGCTGTGTTTATGCCGCTTTACACCCACTTGACACACTAACAGAGAGATATCAATACATAGGCTTTACGATTATTACTAGTCAGATATTTTCTTGTGCGGTGAATAGGGCGTGTTGAGTCCAGTTCTCTGAGCAAGGAGTAGGTCTTGTCTATTACATATTGGGTTTATGGAACGGTATCTGAGCTAATTTGAAACCCTTGTTTTATGTATCACCCCACCTCACCTTTCCCGTTAAGCAGCCATAGTGTGTTTTCTGCATGTGTGACTCTGTTCTGTTTTGTAATTCAGTTCAAGTGTAACGGTTTTTACATTCCCTCTATCAGTGATACCTTATGAGAAGTGTCCTTTTCTGTGTGACTTATTTCACTTAGAATCGTCGTACCTAAATCCACTCATCATGCTGCTACTAGCCTTATGACATTGATTTCATGGCTGAGTGATATTCCATTGTACATAAGGACCACAACTTCTTTACCCATTTTTCTCTTTCCTGGGATATTTAAGGTGGAATGAAGTGGAGGTCCTTGTCAACAGAGCAGCCCTCAACTTTGGGGTGCTTGTGTCTTGCTGATTTTTCATTTTCCCAATTCATACCCCCATGAGTGGAAGTGCCCTATGCTCTCTAAGCTGTGTTTTTCAGATGTTTCAGGACTCACCGTACACTTCTCCAGAGTGGCTGTTGGCAATTTACATCCCGCCCATCAGTGTAGCAAGGCTCCCATTTCTCCATGGCCTGTCCTGCATTTCTGGTTTTGACACTTTTTTCAGCATGGCCCTTTTGACCGATGGGAAGCGAGACTTGTTTGTAGCGCTGATTTGCCTTTCCAGGTTGCTTGGTTGGCCAAAAAGGGCGTATGCGTTTTTTCCTGAATATATTCAGGAAAAAACGCATACGCCCTTTTTGGCCAAGGGCATCATTGTCAACGTTTTGCCGCTTTTCATGTGCTTTAAATGCGATTCGAATCTACTTCCTGAAATCTGTTTCCTGCAATTCTGCCTTGATTTCAAATCCTCTTAGTTGCCTTCCCTCAATATATTTGTGGACGAGAGTTATCATTTATAACTGCAGGTTTGTGAATTGCAGTGCCCTGAACCTCCATTTTACAACTCGTTTTTATGGGAGCTGGCCGCAAAATCACAGAATGGCTTCAGGCCCTGTTCTGGTTCCGGGGGGCAGGCTGAGCCTGTGGTTAATTCTTCTTTCTGATGGGAAAATAGAGTGACCTGTGCCTGTCCCAACACCAAGAGCTAGTCTCTCGTTGGTTCCACGTCTTCCCGTTTATCCTCAGGACAAATTGCAACCTGTACGGAACAGGAGGTTAAAGGTGCTGATGCTCCAAGTAGGGAGCTTGCTAGTAAAGCGGCTGGAATGGCGAACCCGGGCACAAGGAGATGAGAAATGAGGTGCGTTTTAGAAACCTTTCCCCATCACACGGTGTACCATCTTCTGGGTTTCTCATGCATGTTTTTGATGTAGGAAGATGCCCTTGAAGCTGGAGATTTGGGACCCATGCGATGGGTACCATGCAGTATTACTTTAAAGGGTCTGCGTTTGCTCACCCAACCTCACCAAACCTCTCAGCCCCAAGAGTGTCCACCCTTATGTCTCATCCAGCTGTGGGTCTAGATATGGTCAATCCAGGTTGCATCACAGCCCCTGAACGCATTGTGTAAGAATTCCTCTCTCGTTCACTGTCTTTGTTTCATGGGTTTTTCAAAGTAATTTATTTTCATAATGGGATTTAGCTGCTTTTCACTGCTGTGTTTATGCCGCTTTACACCCACTTGACACACTAACAGAGAGATATCAATACATAGGCTTTACGATTATTACTAGTCAGATATTTTCTTGTGCGGTGAATAGGGCGTGTTGAGTCCAGTTCTCTGAGCAAGGAGTAGGTCTTGTCTATTACATATTGGGTTTATGGAACGGTATCTGAGCTAATTTGAAACCCTTGTTTTATGTATCACCCCACCTCACCTTTCCCGTTAAGCAGCCATAGTGTGTTTTCTGCATGTGTGACTCTGTTCTGTTTTGTAATTCAGTTCAAGTGTAACGGTTTTTACATTCCCTCTATCAGTGATACCTTATGAGAAGTGTCCTTTTCTGTGTGACTTATTTCACTTAGAATCGTCGTACCTAAATCCACTCATCATGCTGCTACTAGCCTTATGACATTGATTTCATGGCTGAGTGATATTCCATTGTACATAAGGACCACAACTTCTTTACCCATTTTTCTCTTTCCTGGGATATTTAAGGTGGAATGAAGTGGAGGTCCTTGTCAACAGAGCAGCCCTCAACTTTGGGGTGCTTGTGTCTTGCTGATTTTTCATTTTCCCAATTCATACCCCCATGAGTGGAAGTGCCCTATGCTCTCTAAGCTGTGTTTTTCAGATGTTTCAGGACTCACCGTACACTTCTCCAGAGTGGCTGTTGGCAATTTACATCCCGCCCATCAGTGTAGCAAGGCTCCCATTTCTCCATGGCCTGTCCTGCATTTCTGGTTTTGACACTTTTTTCAGCATGGCCCTTTTGACCGATGGGAAGCGAGACTTGTTTGTAGCGCTCATTTGCTTTTCCAGGTTGCTTGGTTGGCCAAAAAGGGCGTATGCGTTTTTTCCTGAATATATTCAGGAAAAAACGCATACGCCCTTTTTGGCCAAGGGCATCATTGTCAACGTTTTGCCGCTTTTCATGTGCTTTAAATGCGATTCGAATCTACCTCCTGAAATCTCTTTCCTGCAATTCTGCCTTGATTTCAAATCCTCTTCTTTGCCTTCCCTCAATATATTTGTGGACGAGAGTTATCATTTATAACTCTGCAGGTTTGTGAATTGCAGTGCCCTGAACCTCCATTTTACAACTCGTTTTTATGGGAGCTGGCCGCAAAATCGCAGAATGGCTTCAGGCCCTGTTCTGGTTCCGGGGGGCAGGCTGAGCCTGTGGTTAATTCTTCTTTCTGATGGGAAAATAGAGTGACCTGTGCCTGTCCCAACACCAAGAGCTAGTCTCTTGTTGGTTCCACGTCTTCCCGTTTATCCTCAGGACAAATTGCAACCTGTACGGAACAGGAGGTTAAAGGTGCTGATGCTCCAAGTAGGGAGCTTGCTAGTAAAGCGGCTGGAATGGCGAACCCGGGCACAAGGCGATGAGAAATGAGGTGCGTTTTAGAAACCTTTCCCCATCACACTGTGTACCATCTTCTGGGTTTCTCATGCATGTTTTGATGTAGGAAGATGCCCTTGAAGCTGGAGATTTGGGACCCATGCGATGGGTACCACGCAGTATTACTTTAAAGGGTCTGCGTTTGCTCACCCAACCTCACCAAACCTCTCAGCCCCAAGAGTGTCCACCCTTATGTCTCATCCAGCTGTGGGTCTAGATATGGTCAATCCAGGTTGCATCACAGCCCCTGAACGCATTGTGTAAGAATTCCTCTCTCGTTCACTGTCTTTGTTTCATGGGTTTTTCAAAGTAATTTATTTTCATAATGGGATTTAGCTGCTTTTCACTGCTGTGTTTATGCCACTTTACACCCACTTGACACACTAACAGAGAGATATCAATACATAGGCTTTACGATTATTACTAGTCAGATATAATCTTGTGCGGTGAATAGGGCGTGTTGAGTCCAGTTCTCTGAGCAAGGAGTAGGTCTTGTCTATTACATATTGGGTTTATGGAACGGTATCTGAGCTAATTTGATACCCTTGTTTTATGTATCACCCCACCTCACCTTTCCCGTTAAGCAGCCATAGTGTGTTTTCTGCATGTGTGACTCTGTTCTGTTTTGTAATTCAGTTCAAGTGTAACGGTTTTTACATTCCCTCTATCAGTGATACCTTATGAGAAGTGTCCTTTTCTGTGTGACTTATTTCACTTAGAATCGTCATACCTTAATCCACTCATCATGCTGCTACTAGCCTTATGACATTGATTTCATGGCTGAGTGACATTCCATTGTACATAAGGACCACAACTTCTTTACCCATTTTTCTCTTTCCTGGGATATTTAAGGTGGAATGAAGTGGAGGTCCTTGTCAACAGAGCAGCCCTAAACTTTGGGGTGCTTGTGTCTTGCTGATTTTTCATTTTCCCAATTCATACCCCCATGAGTGGAAGTGCCCTATGCTCTCTAAGCTGTGTTTTTCAGATGTTTCAGGACTCACCGTACACTTCTCCAGAGTGGCTGTTGGCAATTTACATCCCGCCCATCAGTGTAGCAAGGCTCCCATTTCTCCATGGCCTGTCCTGCATTTCTGGTTTTGACACTTTTTTCAGCATGGCCCTTTTGACCGATGGGAAGCGAGACTTGTTTGTAGCGCTCATTTGCCTTTCCAGGTTGCTTGGTTGGCCAAAAAGGGCGTATGCGTTTTTTCCTGAATATATTCAGGAAAAAACGCATACGCCCTTTTTGGCCAAGGGCATCATTGTCAACGTTTTGCCGCTTTTCATGTGCTTTAAATGCGATTCGAATCTACTTCCTGAAATCTGTTTCCTGCAATTCTGCCTTGATTTCAAATCCTCTTCGTTGCCTTCCCTCAATATATTTGTGGACGAGAGTTATCATTTATAACTGCAGGTTTGTGAATTGCAGTGCCCTGAACCTCCATTTTACAACTCGTTTTTATGGGAGCTGGCCGCAAAATCACAGAATGGATTCAGGCCCTGTTCTGGTTCCGGGGGGCAGGCTGAGCCTGTGGTTAATTCTTCTTTCTGATGGGAAAATAGAGTGACCTGTGCCTGTCCCAACACCAAGAGCTAGTCTCTCGTTGGTTCCACGTCTTCCCGTTTATCCTCAGGACAAATTGCAACCTGTACGGAACAGGAGGTTAAAGGTGCTGATGCTCCAAGTAGGGAGCTTGCTAGTAAAGCGGCTGGAATGGCGAACCCGGGCACAAGGAGATGAGAAATGAGGTGCGTTTTAGAAACCTTTCCCCATCACACGGTGTACCATCTTCTGGGTTTCTCATGCATGTTTTTGATGTAGGAAGATGCCCTTGAAGCTGGAGATTTGGGACCCATGCGATGGGTACCATGCAGTATTACTTTAAAGGGTCTGCGTTTGCTCACCCAACCTCACCAAACCTCTCAGCCCCAAGAGTGTCCACCCTTATGTCTCATTCAGCTGTGGGTCTAGATATGGTCAATCCAGGTTGCATCACAGCCCCTGAACGCATTGTGTAAGAATTCCTCTCTCGTTCACTGTCTTTGTTTCATGGGTTTTTCAAAGTAATTTATTTTCATAATGGGATTTAGCTGCTTTTCACTGCTGTGTTTATGCCGCTTTACACCCACTTGACACACTAACAGAGAGATATCAATACATAGGCTTTACGATTATTACTAGTCAGATATAATCTTGTGCGGTGAATAGGGCGTGTTGAGTCCAGTTCTCTGAGCAAGGAGTAGGTCTTGTCTATTACATATTGGGTTTATGGAACGGTATCTGAGCTAATTTGAAACCCTTGTTTTATGTATCACCCCACCTCACCTTTCCCGTTAAGCAGCCATAGTGTGTTTTCTGCATGTGTGACTCTGTTCTGTTTTGTAATTCAGTTCAAGTGTAACGGTTTTTACATTCCCTCTATCAGTGATACCTTATGAGAAGTGTCCTTTTCTGTGTGACTTATTTCACTTAGAATCGTCGTACCTAAATCCACTCATCATGCTGCTACTAGCCTTATGACATTGATTTCATGGCTGAGTGATATTCCATTGTACATAAGGACCACAACTTCTTTACCCATTTTTCTCTTTCCTGGGATATTTAAGGTGGAATGAAGTGGAGGTCCTTGTCAACAGAGCAGCCCTCAACTTTGGGGTGCTTGTGTCTTGCTGATTTTTCATTTTCCCAATTCATACCCCCATGAGTGGAAGTGCCCTATGCTCTCTAAGCTGTGTTTTTCAGATGTTTCAGGACTCACCGTACACTTCTCCAGAGTGGCTGTTGGCAATTTACATCCCGCCCATCAGTGTAGCAAGGCTCCCATTTCTCCATGGCCTGTCCTGCATTTCTGGTTTTGACAATTTTTTCAGCATGGCCCTTTTGACCGATGGGAAGCGAGACTTGTTTGTAGCGCTCATTTGCCTTTCCAGGTTGCTTGGTTGGCCAAAAAGGGCGTATGCGTTTTTTCCTGAATATATTCAGGAAAAAACGCATACGCCCTTTTTGGCCAAGGGCATCATTGTCAACGTTTTGCCGCTTTTCATGTGCTTTAAATGCGATTCGAATCTACCTCCTGAAATCTCTTTCCTGCAATTCTGCCTTGATTTCAAATCCTCTTCTTTGCCTTCCCTCAATATATTTGTGGACGAGAGTTATCATTTATAACTCTGCAGGTTTGTGAATTGCAGTGCCCTGAACCTCCATTTTACAACTCGTTTTTATGGGAGCTGGCCACAAAATCGCAGAATGGCTTCAGGCCCTGTTCTGGTTCCGGGGGGCAGGCTGAGCCTGTGGTTAATTCTTCTTTCTGATGGGAAAATAGAGTGACCTGTGCCTGTCCCAACACCAAGAGCTAGTCTCTCGTTGGTTCCACGTCTTCCCGTTTATCCTCAGGACAAATTGCAACCTGTACGGAACAGGAGGTTAAAGGTGCTGATGCTCCAAGTAGGGAGCTTGCTAGTAAAGCGGCTGGAATGGCGAACCCGGGCACAAGGAGATGAGAAATGAGGTGCGTTTTAGAAACCTTTCCCCATCACACGGTGTACCATCTTCTGGGTTTCTCATGCATGTTTTTGATGTAGGAAGATGCCCTTGAAGCTGGAGATTTGGGACCCATGCGATGGGTACCATGCAGTATTACTTTAAAGGGTCTGCGTTTGCTCACCCAACCTCACCAAACCTCTCAGCCCCAAGAGTGTCCACCCTTATGTCTCATCCAGCTGTGGGTCTAGATATGGTCAATCCAGGTTGCATCACAGCCCCTGAACGCATTGTGTAAGAATTCCTCTCTCGTTCACTGTCTTTGTTTCATGGGTTTTTCAAAGTAATTTATTTTCATAATGGGATTTAGCTGCTTTTCACTGCTGTGTTTATGCCGCTTTACACCCACTTGACACACTAACAGAGAGATATCAATACATAGGCTTTACGATTATTACTAGTCAGATATATTCTTGTGCGGTGAATAGGGCGTGTTGAGTCCAGTTCTCTGAGCAAGGAGTAGGTCTTGTCTATTACATATTGGGTTTATGGAACGGTATCTGAGCTAATTTGAAACCCTTGTTTTATGTATCACCCCACCTCACCTTTCCCGTTAAGCAGCCATAGTGTGTTATCTGCATGTGTGACTCTGTTCTGTTTTGTAATTCAGTTCAAGTGTAACGGTTTTTACATTCCCTCTATCAGTGATACCTTATGAGAAGTGTCCTTTTCTGTGTGACTTATTTCACTTAGAATCGTCGTACCTTAATCCACTCATCATGCTGCTACTAGCCTTATGACATTGATTTCATGGCTGAGTGATATTCCATTGTACATAAGGACCACAACTTCTTTATCCATTTTTCTCTTTCCTGGGATATTGAAGGTGGAATGAAGTGGAGGTCCTGGTCAACAGAGCAGCCCTAAACTTTGGGGTGCTTGTGTCTTGCTGGTTTTTCATTTTCTCAATTTATACCCCCATGAGTGGAAGTGCCCTATGCTCTCTAAGCTGTGTTTTTCAGATGTTTCAGGACTCACCGGACACTTCTCCAGAGTGGCTCTTGGCAATTTACATCCCGCCCATCAGTGTAGCAAGGCTCCCATTTCTCCATGGCCTGTCCTGCATTTCTGGTTTTGACACTTTTTTCAGCATGGCCCTTTTGACCGATGGGAAGCTAGACTTGTTTGTAGCGCTGATTTGCCTTTCCAGGTTGCTTGGTTGGCCAAAAAGGGCGTATGCTTTTTTTCCTGAATATATTCAGGAAAAAACGCATACGCCCTTTTTGGCCAAGGGCATCATTGTCAACGTTTTGCCACTTTTCATGTGCTTTAAATGCGATTCGAATCTACTTCCTGAAATCTGTTTCCTGCAATTCTGCCTTGATTTCAAATCCTCTTCGTTGCCTTCCCTCAATATATTTGTGGACGAGAGTTATCATTTATAACTGCAGGTTTGTGAATTGCAGTGCCCTGAACCTCCATTTTACAACTCGTTTTTATGGGAGCTGGCCGCAAAATCACAGAATGGATTCAGGCCCTGTTCTGGTTCCGGGGGGCAGGCTGAGCCTGTGGTTAATTCTTCTTTCTGATGGGAAAATAGAGTGACCTGTGCCTGTCCCAACACCAAGAGCTAGTCTCTCGTTGGTTCCACGTCTTCCCGTTTATCCTCAGGACAAATTGCAACCTGTACGGAACAGGAGGTTAAAGGTGCTGATGCTCCAAGTAGGGAGCTTGCTAGTAAAGCGGCTGGAATGGCGAACCCGGGCACAAGGAGATGAGAAATGAGGTGCGTTTTAGAAACCTTTCCCCATCACACGGTGTACCATCTTCTGGGTTTCTCATGCATGTTTTTGATGTAGGAAGATGCCCTTGAAGCTGGAGATTTGGGACCCATGCGATGGGTACCATGCAGTATTACTTTAAAGGGTCTGCGTTTGCTCACCCAACCTCACCAAACCTCTCAGCCCCAAGAGTGTCCACCCTTATGTCTCATCCAGCTGTGGGTCTAGATATGGTCAATCCAGGTTGCATCACAGCCCCTGAACGCATTGTGTAAGAATTCCTCTCTCGTTCACTGTCTTTGTTTTATGGGTTTTTCAAAGTAATTTATTTTCATAATGGGATTTAGCTGCTTTTCACTGCTGTGTTTATGCCGCTTTACACCCACTTGACACACTAACAGAGAGATATCAATACATAGGCTTTACGATTATTACTAGTCAGATATTTTCTTGTGCGGTGAATAGGGCGTGTTGAGTCCAGTTCTCTGAGCAAGGAGTAGGTCTTGTCTATTACATATTGGGTTTATGGAACGGTATCTGAGCTAATTTGAAACCCTTGTTTTATGTATCACCCCACCTCACCTTTCCCGTTAAGCAGCCATAGTGTGTTTTCTGCATGTGTGACTCTGTTCTGTTTTGTAATTCAGTTCAAGTGTAACGGTTTTTACATTCCCTCTATCAGTGATACCTTATGAGAAGTGTCCTTTTCTGTGTGACTTATTTCACTTAGAATCGTCGTACCTAAATCCACTCATCATGCTGCTACTAGCCTTATGACATTGATTTCATGGCTGAGTGATATTCCATTGTACATAAGGACCACAACTTCTTTACCCATTTTTCTCTTTCCTGGGATATTTAAGGTGGAATGAAGTGGAGGTCCTTGTCAACAGAGCAGCCCTCAACTTTGGGGTGCTTGTGTCTTGCTGATTTTTCATTTTCCCAATTCATACCCCCATGAGTGGAAGTGCCCTATGCTCTCTAAGCTGTGTTTTTCAGATGTTTCAGGACTCACCGTACACTTCTCCAGAGTGGCTGTTGGCAATTTACATCCCGCCCATCAGTGTAGCAAGGCTCCCATTTCTCCATGGCCTGTCCTGCATTTCTGGTTTTGACACTTTTTTCAGCATGGCCCTTTTGACCGATGGGAAGCGAGACTTGTTTGTAGCGCTGATTTGCCTTTCCAGGTTGCTTGGTTGGCCAAAAAGGGCGTATGCGTTTTTTCCTGAATATATTCAGGAAAAAACGCATACGCCCTTTTTGGCCAAGGGCATCATTGTCAACGTTTTGCCGCTTTTCATGTGCTTTAAATGCGATTCGAATCTACTTCCTGAAATCTGTTTCCTGCAATTCTGCCTTGATTTCAAATCCTCTTAGTTGCCTTCCCTCAATATATTTGTGGACGAGAGTTATCATTTATAACTGCAGGTTTGTGAATTGCAGTGCCCTGAACCTCCATTTTACAACTCGTTTTTATGGGAGCTGGCCGCAAAATCACAGAATGGCTTCAGGCCCTGTTCTGGTTCCGGGGGGCAGGCTGAGCCTGTGGTTAATTCTTCTTTCTGATGGGAAAATAGAGTGACCTGTGCCTGTCCCAACACCAAGAGCTAGTCTCTCGTTGGTTCCACGTCTTCCCGTTTATCCTCAGGACAAATTGCAACCTGTACGGAACAGGAGGTTAAAGGTGCTGATGCTCCAAGTAGGGAGCTTGCTAGTAAAGCGGCTGGAATGGCGAACCCGGGCACAAGGAGATGAGAAATGAGGTGCGTTTTAGAAACCTTTCCCCATCACACGGTGTACCATCTTCTGGGTTTCTCATGCATGTTTTTGATGTAGGAAGATGCCCTTGAAGCTGGAGATTTGGGACCCATGCGATGGGTACCATGCAGTATTACTTTAAAGGGTCTGCGTTTGCTCACCCAACCTCACCAAACCTCTCAGCCCCAAGAGTGTCCACCCTTATGTCTCATCCAGCTGTGGGTCTAGATATGGTCAATCCAGGTTGCATCACAGCCCCTGAACGCATTGTGTAAGAATTCCTCTCTCGTTCACTGTCTTTGTTTCATGGGTTTTTCAAAGTAATTTATTTTCATAATGGGATTTAGCTGCTTTTCACTGCTGTGTTTATGCCGCTTTACACCCACTTGACACACTAACAGAGAGATATCAATACATAGGCTTTACGATTATTACTAGTCAGATATTTTCTTGTGCGGTGAATAGGGCGTGTTGAGTCCAGTTCTCTGAGCAAGGAGTAGGTCTTGTCTATTACATATTGGGTTTATGGAACGGTATCTGAGCTAATTTGAAACCCTTGTTTTATGTATCACCCCACCTCACCTTTCCCGTTAAGCAGCCATAGTGTGTTTTCTGCATGTGTGACTCTGTTCTGTTTTGTAATTCAGTTCAAGTGTAACGGTTTTTACATTCCCTCTATCAGTGATACCTTATGAGAAGTGTCCTTTTCTGTGTGACTTATTTCACTTAGAATCGTCGTACCTAAATCCACTCATCATGCTGCTACTAGCCTTATGACATTGATTTCATGGCTGAGTGATATTCCATTGTACATAAGGACCACAACTTCTTTACCCATTTTTCTCTTTCCTGGGATATTTAAGGTGGAATGAAGTGGAGGTCCTTGTCAACAGAGCAGCCCTCAACTTTGGGGTGCTTGTGTCTTGCTGATTTTTCATTTTCCCAATTCATACCCCCATGAGTGGAAGTGCCCTATGCTCTCTAAGCTGTGTTTTTCAGATGTTTCAGGACTCACCGTACACTTCTCCAGAGTGGCTGTTGGCAATTTACATCCCGCCCATCAGTGTAGCAAGGCTCCCATTTCTCCATGGCCTGTCCTGCATTTCTGGTTTTGACACTTTTTTCAGCATGGCCCTTTTGACCGATGGGAAGCGAGACTTGTTTGTAGCGCTCATTTGCTTTTCCAGGTTGCTTGGTTGGCCAAAAAGGGCGTATGCGTTTTTTCCTGAATATATTCAGGAAAAAACGCATACGCCCTTTTTGGCCAAGGGCATCATTGTCAACGTTTTGCCGCTTTTCATGTGCTTTAAATGCGATTCGAATCTACCTCCTGAAATCTCTTTCCTGCAATTCTGCCTTGATTTCAAATCCTCTTCTTTGCCTTCCCTCAATATATTTGTGGACGAGAGTTATCATTTATAACTCTGCAGGTTTGTGAATTGCAGTGCCCTGAACCTCCATTTTACAACTCGTTTTTATGGGAGCTGGCCGCAAAATCGCAGAATGGCTTCAGGCCCTGTTCTGGTTCCGGGGGGCAGGCTGAGCCTGTGGTTAATTCTTCTTTCTGATGGGAAAATAGAGTGACCTGTGCCTGTCCCAACACCAAGAGCTAGTCTCTCGTTGGTTCCACGTCTTCCCGTTTATCCTCAGGACAAATTGCAACCTGTACGGAACAGGAGGTTAAAGGTGCTGATGCTCCAAGTAGGGAGCTTGCTAGTAAAGCGGCTGGAATGGCGAACCCGGGCACAAGGCGATGAGAAATGAGGTGCGTTTTAGAAACCTTTCCCCATCACACTGTGTACCATCTTCTGGGTTTCTCATGCATGTTTTGATGTAGGAAGATGCCCTTGAAGCTGATGATTTGGGACCCATGCGATGGGTACCATGCAGTATTACTTTAAAGGGTCTGCGTTTGCTCACCCAACCTCACCAAACCTCTCAGCCCCAAGAGTGTCCACCCTTATGTCTCATCCAGCTGTGGGTCTAGATATGGTCAATCCAGGTTGCATCACAGCCCCTGAACGCATTGTGTAAGAATTCCTCTCTCGTTCACTGTCTTTGTTTCATGGGTGTTTCAAAGTAATTTATTTTCATAATGGGATTTAGCTGCTTTTCACTGCTGTGTTTATGCCACTTTACACCCACTTGACACACTAACAGAGAGATATCAGTACATAGGCTTTACGATTATTACTAGTCAGATATAATCTTGTGCGGTGAATAGGGCGTGTTGAGTCCAGTTCTCTGAGCAAGGAGTAGGTCTTGTCTATTACATATTGGGTTTATGGAACGGTATCTGAGCTAATTTGATACCCTTGTTTTATGTATCACCCCACCTCACCTTTCCCGTTAAGCAGCCATAGTGTGTTTTCTGCATGTGTGACTCTGTTCTGTTTTGTAATTCAGTTCAAGTGTAACGGTTTTTACATTCCCTCTATCAGTGATACCTTATGAGAAGTGTCCTTTTCTGTGTGACTTATTTCACTTAGAATCGTCGTACCTAAATCCACTCATCATGCTGCTACTAGCCTTATGACATTGATTTCATGGCTGAGTGATATTCCATTGTACATAAGGACCACAACTTCTTTACCCATTTTTCTCTTTCCTGGGATATTTAAGGTGGAATGAAGTGGAGGTCCTTGTCAACAGAGCAGCCCTCAACTTTGGGGTGCTTGTGTCTTGCTGATTTTTCATTTTCCCAATTCATACCCCCATGAGTGGAAGTGCCCTATGCTCTCTAAGCTGTGTTTTTCAGATGTTTCAGGACTCACCGTACACTTCTCCAGAGTGGCTGTTGGCAATTTACATCCCGCCCATCAGTGTAGCAAGGCTCCCATTTCTCCATGGCCTGTCCTGCATTTCTGGTTTTGACACTTTTTTCAGCATGGCCCTTTTGACCGATGGGAAGCGAGACTTGTTTGTAGCGCTGATTTGCCTTTCCAGGTTGCTTGGTTGGCCAAAAAGGGCGTATGCGTTTTTTCCTGAATATATTCAGGAAAAAACGCATACGCCCTTTTTGGCCAAGGGCATCATTGTCAACGTTTTGCCGCTTTTCATGTGCTTTAAAGGCGATTCGAATCTACCTCCTGAAATCTCTTTCCTGCACTTCTGCCTTGATTTCAAATCCTCTTCTTTGCCTTCCCTCAATATATTTGTGGACGAGAGTTATCATTTATAACTCTGCAGGTTTGGGAATTGCAGTGCCCTGAACCTCCATTTTACAACTCGTTTTTATGGGAGCTGGCGGCAAAATCGCAGAATGGCTTCAGGCCCTGTTCTGGTTCCGGGGGGCAGGCTGAGCCTGTGGTTAATTCTTCTTTCTGATGGGAAAATAGAGTGACCTGTGCCTGTCCCAACACCAAGAGCTAGTCTCTCGTTGGTTCCACGTCTTCCCGTTTATCCTCAGGACAAATTGCAACCTGTACGGAACAGGAGGTTAAAGGTGCTGATGCTCCAAGTAGGGAGCTTGCTAGTAAAGCGGCTGGAATGGCGAACCCGGGCACAAGGTGATGAGAAATGAGGTGCGTTTTAGAAACCTTTCCCCATCACACGGTGTACCATCTTCTGGGTTTCTCATGCATGTTTTTGATGTAGGAAGATGCCCTTGAAGCTGGAGATTTGGGACCCATGCGATGGGTATCATGCAGTATTACTTTAAAGGGTCTGCGTTTGCTCACCCAACCTCACCAAACCTCTCAGCCCCAAGAGTGTCCACCCTTATGTCTCATCCAGCTGTGGGTCTAGATATGGTCAATCCAGGTTGCATCACAGCCCCTGAACGCATTGTGTAAGAATTCCTCTCTCGTTCACTGTCTTTGTTTCATGGGTTTTTCAAAGTAATTTATTTTCTTAATGGGATTTAGCTGCTTTTCACTGCTGTGTTTATGCCACTTTACACCCACTTGACACACTAACAGAGAGATATTAATACATAGGCTTTACGATTATTACTAGTCAGATATAATCTTGTGCGGTGAATAGGGCGTGTTGAGTCCAGTTCTCTGAGCAAGGAGTAGGTCTTGTCTATTATATATTGGGTTTATGGAACGGTATCTGAGCTAATTTGATACCCTTGTTTTATGTATCACCCCACCTCACCTTTCCCGTTAAGCAGCCATAGTGTGTTTTCTGCATGTGTGACTCTGTTCTGTTTTGTAATTCAGTTCAAGTGTAACGGTTTTTACATTCCCTCTATCAGTGATACCTTATGAGAAGTGTCCTTTTCTGTGTGACTTATTTCACTTAGAATCGTCGTACCTAAATCCACTCATCATGCTGCTACTAGCCTTATGACATTGATTTCATGGCTGAGTGATATTCCATTGTACATAAGGACCACAACTTCTTTACCCATTTTTCTCTTTCCTGGGATATTTAAGGTGGAATGAAGTGGAGGTCCTTGTCAACAGAGCAGCCCTCAACTTTGGGGTGCTTGTGTCTTGCTGATTTTTCATTTTCCCAATTCATACCCCCATGAGTGGAAGTGCCCTATGCTCTCTAAGCTGTGTTTTTCAGATGTTTCAGGACTCACCGTACACTTCTCCAGAGTGGCTGTTGGCAATTTACATCCCGCCCATCAGTGTAGCAAGGCTCCCATTTCTCCATGGCCTGTCCTGCATTTCTGGTTTTGACACTTTTTTCAGCATGGCCCTTTTGACCGATGGGAAGCGAGACTTGTTTGTAGCGCTGATTTGCCTTTCCAGGTTGCTTGGTTGGCCACAAAGGGCGTATGCGTTTTTTCCTGAATATATTCAGGAAAAAACGCATACGCCCTTTTTGGCCAAGGGCATCATTGTCAACGTTTTGCCGCTTTTCATGTGCTTTAAAGGCGATTCGAATCTACCTCCTGAAATCTCTTTCCTGCAATTCTGCCTTGATTTCAAATCCTCTTCTTTGCCTTCCCTCAATATATTTGTGGACGAGAGTTATCATTTATAACTCTGCAGGTTTGTGAATTGCAGTGCCCTGAACCTCCATTTTACAACTCGTTTTTATGGGAGCTGGCGGCAAAATCGCAGAATGGCTTCAGGCCCTGTTCTGGTTCCGGGGGTCAGGCTGAGCCTGTGGTTAATTCTTCTTTCTGATGGGAAAATAGAGTGACCTGTGCCTGTCCCAACACCAAGAGCTAGTCTCTCGTTGGTTCCACGTCTTCCCGTTTATCCTCAGGACAAATTGCAACCTGTACGGAACAGGAGGTTAAAGGTGCTGATGCTCCAAGTAGGGAGCTTGCTAGTAAAGCGGCTGGAATGGCGAACCCGGGCACAAGGTGATGAGAAATGAGGTGCGTTTTAGAAACCTTTCCCCATCACACGGTGTACCATCTTCTGGGTTTCTCATGCATGTTTTTGATGTAGGAAGATGCCCTTGAACCTGGAGATTTGGGACCCATGCGATGGGTATCATGCAGTATTACTTTAAAGGGTCTGCGTTTGCTCACCCAACCTCACCAAACCTCTCAGGCCCAAGAGTGTCCACCCTTATGTCTCATCCAGCTGTGCGTCTAGATATGGTCAATCCAGGTTGCATCACAGCCCCTGAACGCATTGTGTAAGAATTTGTCTCTCTTTCACTGTCTTTGTTTCATGGGTGTTTCAAAGTAATTTATTTTTATAATGGGGTTTAGCTGCTTTTCACTGCTGTGTTTATGCCGCTTTACACCCACTTGACCCACTAACAGAGAGATATCAATACATAGGCTTTACGATTATTACTAGTCAGATATATTCTTGTGCGGTGAATAGGGCGTGTTGAGTCCAGTTCTCTGAGCAAGGAGTAGGTCTTGTCTATTACATATTGGGTTTATGGAACGGTATCTGAGCTAATTTGATACCCTTGTTTTATGTATCACCCCACCTCACCTTTCCCGTTAAGCAGCCATAGTGTGTTTTCTGCATGTGTGACTCTGTTCTGTTTTGTAATTCAGTTCAAGTGTAACGGTTTTTACATTCCCTCTATCAGTGATACCTTATGAGAAGTGTCCTTTTCTGTGTGACTTATTTCACTTAGAATCGTCGTACCTAAATCCACTCATCATGCTGCTACTAGCCTTATGACATTGATTTCATGGCTGAGTGATATTCCATTGTACATAAGGACCACAACTTCTTTACCCATTTTTCTCTTTCCTGGGATATTTAAGGTGGAATGAAGTGGAGGTCCTGGTCAACAGAGCAGCCCTCAACTTTGGGGTGCTTGTGTCTTGCTGATTTTTCATTTTCCCAATTCATACCCCCATGAGTGGAAGTGCCCTATGCTCTCTAAGCTGTGTTTTTCAGATGTTTCAGGACTCACCGGACACTTCTCCAGAGTGGCTGTTGGCAATTTACATCCCGCCCATCAGTGTAGCAAGGCTCCCATTTCTCCATGGCCTGTCCTGCATTTCTGGTTTTGACACTTTTTTCAGCATGGCCCTTTTGACCGATGGGAAGCGAGACTTCTTTGTAGCGCTGATTTGCCTTTCCAGGTTGCTTGGTTGGCCAAAAAGGGCGTATGCGTTTTTTCCTGAATATATTCAGGAAAAAACGCATACGCCCTTTTTGGCCAAGGGCATCATTGTCAACGTTTTGCCGCTTTTCATGTGCTTTAAAGGCGATTCGAATCTACCTCCTGAAATCTCTTTCCTGCAATTCTGCCTTGATTTCAAATCCTCTTCTTTGCCTTCCCTCAATATATTTGTGGACGAGAGTTATCATTTATAACTCTGCAGGTTTCTGAATTGCAGTGCCCTGAACCTCCATTTTACAACTCGTTTTTATGGGAGCTGGCCGCAAAATCGCAGAATGGCTTCAGGCCCTGTTCTGGTTCCGGGGGGCAGGCTGAGCCTGTGGTTAATTCTTCTTACTGATGGGAAAATAGAGTGACCTGTGCCTGTCCCAACACCAAGAGCTAGTCTCTCGTTGGTTCCACGTCTTCCCGTTTATCCTCAGGACAAATTGCAACCTGTACGGAACAGGAGGTTAAAGGTGCTGATGCTCCAAGTAGGGAGCTTGCTAGTAAAGCGGCTGGAATGGCGAACCCGGGCACAAGGCGATGAGAAATGAGGTGCGTTTTAGAAACCTTTCCCCATCACACGGTGTACCATCTTCTGGGTTTCTCATGCATGTTTTGATGTAGGAAGATGCCCTTGAAGCTGGAGATTTGGGACCCATGCGATGGGTATCATGCAGTATTACTTTAAAGGGTCTGCGTTTGCTCACCCAACCTCACCAAACCTCTCAGCCCCAAGAGTGTCCACCCTTATGTCTCATCCAGCTGTGGGTCTAGATATGGTCAATCCAGGTTGCATCACAGCCCCTGAACGCATTGTGTAAGAATTCCTCTCTCGTTCACTGTCTTTGTTTCATGGGTTTTTCAAAGTAATTTATTTTCATAATGGGATTTAGCTGCTTTTCACTGCTGTGTTTATGCCACTTTACACCCACTTGACACACAAACAGAGAGATATCAATACATAGGCTTTACGATTATTACTAGTCAGATATAATCTTGTGCGTTGAATAGGGCGTGTTGAGTCCAGTTCTCTGAGCAAGGAGTAGGTCTTGTCTATTACATATTGGGTTTATGGAACGGTATCTGAGCTAATTTGATACCCTTGTTTTATGTATCACCCCACCTCACCTTTCCCGTTAAGCAGCCATAGTGTGTTTTCTGCATGTGTGACTCTGTTCTGTTTTGTAATTCAGTTCAAGTGTAACGGTTTTTACATTCCCTCTATCAGTGATACCTTATGAGAAGTGTCCTTTTCTGTGTGACTTATTTCACTTAGAATCGTCGTACCTTAATCCACTCATCATGCTGCTACTAGCCTTATGACATTGATTTCATGGCTGAGTGATATTCCATTGTACATAAGGACCACAACTTCTTTACCCATTTTTCTCTTTCCTGGGATATTTAAGGTGGAATGAAGTGGAGGTCCTTGTCAACAGAGCAGCCCTCAACTTTGGGGTGCTTGTGTCTTGCTGATTTTTCATTTTCCCAATTCATACCCCCATGAGTGGAAGTGCCCTATGCTCTCTAAGCTGTGTTTTTCAGATGTTTCAGGACTCACCGTACACTTCTCCAGAGTGGCTGTTGGCAATTTACATCCCGCCCATCAGTGTAGCAAGGCTCCCATTTCTCCATGGCCTGTCCTGCATTTCTGGTTTTGACACTTTTTTCAGCATGGCCCTTTTGACCGATGGGAAGCGAGACTTGTTTGTAGCGCTGATTTGCCTTTCCAGGTTGCTTGGTTGGCCAAAAAGGGCGTATGCGTTTTTTCCTGAATATATTCAGGAAAAAACGCATACGCCCTTTTTGGCCAAGGGCATCATTGTCAACGTTTTGCCGCTTTTCATGTGCTTTAAATGCGATTCGAATCTACTTCCTGAAATCTGTTTCCTGCAATTCTGCCTTGATTTCAAATCCTCTTCGTTGTCTTCCCTCAATATATTTGTGGACGAGAGTTATCATTTATAACTGCAGGTTTGTGAATTGCAGTGCCCTGAACCTCCATTTTACAACTCGTTTTTATGGGAGCTGGCCGCAAAATCACAGAATGGCTTCAGGCCCTGTTCTGGTTCCGGGGGGCAGGCTGAGCCTGTGGTTAATTCTTCTTTCTGATGGGAAAATAGAGTGACCTGTGCCTGTCCCAACACCAAGAGCTAGTCTCTCGTTGGTTCCACGTCTTCCCGTTTATCCTCAGGACAAATTGCAACCTGTACGGAACAGGAGGTTAAAGGTGCTGATGCTCCAAGTAGGGAGCTTGCTAGTAAAGCGGCTGGAATGGCGAACCCGGGCACAAGGCGATGAGAAATGAGGTGCGTTTTAGAAACCTTTCCCCATCACACTGTGTACCATCTTCTGGGTTTCTCATGCATGTTTTGATGTAGGAAGATGCCCTTGAAGCTGATGATTTGGGACCCATGCGATGGGTACCATGCAGTATTACTTTAAAGGGTCTGCGTTTGCTCACCCAACCTCACCAAACCTCTCAGCCCCAAGAGTGTCCACCCTTATGTCTCATCCAGCTGTGGGTCTAGATATGGTCAATCCAGGTTGCATCACAGCCCCTGAACGCATTGTGTAAGAATTCCTCTCTCGTTCACTGTCTTTGTTTCATGGGTTTTTCAAAGTAATTTATTTTTATAATGGGATTTAGCTGCTTTTCACTGCTGTGTTTATGCCACTTTACACCCACTTGACACACTAACAGAGAGATATCAATACATAGGCTTTACGATTATTACTAGTCAGATATAATCTTGTGCGGTGAATAGGGCGTGTTGAGTCCAGTTCTCTGAGCAAGGAGTAGGTCTTGTCTATTATATATTGGGTTTATGGAACGGTATCTGAGCTAATTTGATACCCTTGTTTTATGTATCACCCCACCTCACCTTTCCCGTTAAGCAGCCATAGTGTGTTTTCTGCATGTGTGACTCTGTTCTGTTTTGTAATTCAGTTCAAGTGTAACGGTTTTTACATTCCCTCTATCAGTGATACCTTATGAGAAGTGTCCTTTTCTGTGTGACTTATTTCACTTAGAATCGTCGTACCTAAATCCACTCATCATGCTGCTACTAGCCTTATGACATTGATTTCATGGCTGAGTGATATTCCATTGTACATAAGGACCACAACTTCTTTACCCATTTTTCTCTTTCCTGGGATATTTAAGGTGGAATGAAGTGGAGGTCCTGGTCAACAGAGCAGCCCTAAACTTTGGGGTGCTTGTGTCTTGCTGATTTTTCATTTTCCCAATTCATACCCCCATGAGTGGAAGTGCCCTATGCTCTCTAAGCTGTGTTTTTCAGATGTTTCAGGACTCACCGGACACTTCTCCAGAGTGGCTGTTGGCAATTTACATCCCGCCCATCAGTGTAGCAAGGCTCCCATTTCTCCATGGCCTGTCCTGCATTTCTGGTTTTGACACTTTTTTCAGCATGGCCCTTTTGACCGATGGGAAGCGAGACTTCTTTGTAGCGCTGATTTGCCTTTCCAGGTTGCTTGGTTGGCCAAAAAGGGCGTATGCGTTTTTTCCTGAATATATTCAGGAAAAAACGCATACGCCCTTTTTGGCCAAGGGCATCATTGTCAACGTTTTGCCGCTTTTCATGTGCTTTAAAGGCGATTCGAATCTACCTCCTGAAATCTCTTTCCTGCAATTCTGCCTTGATTTCAAATCCTCTTCTTTGCCTTCCCTCAATATATTTGTGGACGAGAGTTATCATTTATAACTCTGCAGGTTTCTGAATTGCAGTGCCCTGAACCTCCATTTTACAACTCGTTTTTATGGGAGCTGGCCGCAAAATCGCAGAATGGCTTCAGGCCCTGTTCTGGTTCCGGGGGGCAGGCTGAGCCTGTGGTTAATTCTTCTTTCTGATGGGAAAATAGAGTGACCTGTGCCTGTCCCAACACCAAGAGCTAGTCTCTCGTTGGTTCCACGTCTTCCCGTTTATCCTCAGGACAAATTGCAACCTGTACGGAACAGGAGGTTAAAGGTGCTGATGCTCCAAGTAGGGAGCTTGCTAGTAAAGCGGCTGGAATGGCGAACCCGGGCACAAGGCGATGAGAAATGAGGTGCGTTTTAGAAACCTTTCCCCATCACACGGTGTACCATCTTCTGGGTTTCTCATGCATGTTTTGATGTAGGAAGATGCCCTTGAACCTGGAGATTTGGGACCCATGCGATGGGTATCATGCAGTATTACTTTAAAGGGTCTGCGTTTGCTCACCCAACCTCACCAAACCTCTCAGCCCCAAGAGTGTCCACCCTTATGTCTCATCCAGCTGTGGGTCTAGATATGGTCAATCCAGGTTGCATCACAGCCCCTGAACGCATTGTGTAAGAATTCCTCTCTCGTTCACTGTCTTTGTTTCATGGGTTTTTCAAAGTAATTTATTTTCATAATGGGATTTAGCTGCTTTTCACTGCTGTGTTTATGCCACTTTACACCCACTTGACACACAAACAGAGAGATATCAATACATAGGCTTTACGATTATTACTAGTCAGATATAATCTTGTGCGTTGAATAGGGCGTGTTGAGTCCAGTTCTCTGAGCAAGGAGTAGGTCTTGTCTATTACATATTGGGTTTATGGAACGGTATCTGAGCTAATTTGATACCCTTGTTTTATGTATCACCCCACCTCACCTTTCCCGTTAAGCAGCCATAGTGTGTTTTCTGCATGTGTGACTCTGTTCTGTTTTGTAATTCAGTTCAAGTGTAACGGTTTTTACATTCCCTCTATCAGTGATACCTTATGAGAAGTGTCCTTTTCTGTGTGACTTATTTCACTTAGAATCGTCGTACCTTAATCCACTCATCATGCTGCTACTAGCCTTATGACATTGATTTCATGGCTGAGTGATATTCCATTGTACATAAGGACCACAACTTCTTTACCCATTTTTCTCTTTCCTGGGATATTTAAGGTGGAATGAAGTGGAGGTCCTTGTCAACAGAGCAGCCCTCAACTTTGGGGTGCTTGTGTCTTGCTGATTTTTCATTTTCCCAATTCATACCCCCATGAGTGGAAGTGCCCTATGCTCTCTAAGCTGTGTTTTTCAGATGTTTCAGGACTCACCGTACACTTCTCCAGAGTGGCTGTTGGCAATTTACATCCCGCCCATCAGTGTAGCAAGGCTCCCATTTCTCCATGGCCTGTCCTGCATTTCTGGTTTTGACACTTTTTTCAGCATGGCCCTTTTGACCGATGGGAAGCGAGACTTGTTTGTAGCGCTGATTTGCCTTTCCAGGTTGCTTGGTTGGCCAAAAAGGGCGTATGCGTTTTTTCCTGAATATATTCAGGAAAAAACGCATACGCCCTTTTTGGCCAAGGGCATCATTGTCAACGTTTTGCCGCTTTTCATGTGCTTTAAATGCTATTCGAATCTACTTCCTGAAATCTGTTTCCTGCAATTCTGCCTTGATTTCAAATCCTCTTCGTTGCCTTCCCTCAATATATTTGTGGACGAGAGTTATCATTTATAACTGCAGGTTTGTGAATTGCAGTGCCCTGAACCTCCATTTTACAACTCGTTTTTATGGGAGCTGGCCGCAAAATCACAGAATGGCTTCAGGCCCTGTTCTGGTTCCGGGGGGCAGGCTGAGCCTGTGGTTAATTCTTCTTTCTGATGGGAAAATAGAGTGACCTGTGCCTGTCCCAACACCAAGAGCTAGTCTCTCGTTGGTTCCACGTCTTCCCGTTTATCCTCAGGACAAATTGCAACCTGTACGGAACAGGAGGTTAAAGGTGCTGATGCTCCAAGTAGGGAGCTTGCTAGTAAAGCGGCTGGAATGGCGAACCCGGGCACAAGGCGATGAGAAATGAGGTGCGTTTTAGAAACCTTTCCCCATCACACTGTGTACCATCTTCTGGGTTTCTCATGCATGTTTTGATGTAGGAAGATGCCCTTGAAGCTGATGATTTGGGACCCATGCGATGGGTACCATGCAGTATTACTTTAAAGGGTCTGCGTTTGCTCACCCAACCTCACCAAACCTCTCAGCCCCAAGAGTGTCCACCCTTATGTCTCATCCAGCTGTGGGTCTAGATATGGTCAATCCAGGTTGCATCACAGCCCCTGAACGCATTGTGTAAGAATTCCTCTCTCGTTCACTGTCTTTGTTTCATGGGTGTTTCAAAGTAATTTATTTTCATAATGGGATTTAGCTGCTTTTCACTGCTGTGTTTATGCCACTTTACACCCACTTGACACACTAACAGAGAGATATCAGTACATAGGCTTTACGATTATTACTAGTCAGATATAATCTTGTGCGGTGAATAGGGCGTGTTGAGTCCAGTTCTCTGAGCAAGGAGTAGGTCTTGTCTATTACATATTGGGTTTATGGAACGGTATCTGAGCTAATTTGATACCCTTGTTTTATGTATCACCCCACCTCACCTTTCCCGTTAAGCAGCCATAGTGTGTTTTCTGCATGTGTGACTCTGTTCTGTTTTGTAATTCAGTTCAAGTGTAACGGTTTTTACATTCCCTCTATCAGTGATACCTTATGAGAAGTGTCCTTTTCTGTGTGACTTATTTCACTTAGAATCGTCGTACCTAAATCCACTCATCATGCTGCTACTAGCCTTATGACATTGATTTCATGGCTGAGTGATATTCCATTGTACATAAGGACCACAACTTCTTTACCCATTTTTCTCTTTCCTGGGATATTTAAGGTGGAATGAAGTGGAGGTCCTTGTCAACAGAGCAGCCCTCAACTTTGGGGTGCTTGTGTCTTGCTGATTTTTCATTTTCCCAATTCATACCCCCATGAGTGGAAGTGCCCTATGCTCTCTAAGCTGTGTTTTTCAGATGTTTCAGGACTCACCGGACACTTCTCCAGAGTGGCTGTTGGCAATTTACATCCCGCCCATCAGTGTAGCAAGGCTCCCATTTCTCCATGGCCTGTCCTGCATTTCTGGTTTTGACACTTTTTTCAGCATGGCCCTTTTGACCGATGGGAAGCGAGACTTGTTTGTAGCGCTGATTTGCCTTTCCAGGTTGCTTGGTTGGCCACAAAGGGCGTATGCGTTTTTTCCTGAATATATTCAGGAAAAAACGCATACGCCCTTTTTGGCCAAGGGCATCATTGTCAACGTTTTGCCGCTTTTCATGTGCTTTAAAGGCGATTCGAATCTACCTCCTGAAATCTCTTTCCTGCAATTCTGCCTTGATTTCAAATCCTCTTCTTTGCCTTCCCTCAATATATTTGTGGACGAGAGTTATCATTTATAACTCTGCAGGTTTGTGAATTGCAGTGCCCTGAACCTCCATTTTACAACTCGTTTTTATGGGAGCTGGCGGCAAAATCGCAGAATGGCTTCAGGCCCTGTTCTGGTTCCGGGGGTCAGGCTGAGCCTGTGGTTAATTCTTCTTTCTGATGGGAAAATAGAGTGACCTGTGCCTGTCCCAACACCAAGAGCTAGTCTCTCGTTGGTTCCACGTCTTCCCGTTTATCCTCAGGACAAATTGCAACCTGTACGGAACAGGAGGTTAAAGGTGCTGATGCTCCAAGTAGGGAGCTTGCTAGTAAAGCGGCTGGAATGGCGAACCCGGGCACAAGGTGATGAGAAATGAGGTGCGTTTTAGAAACCTTTCCCCATCACACGGTGTACCATCTTCTGGGTTTCTCATGCATGTTTTTGATGTAGGAAGATGCCCTTGAACCTGGAGATTTGGGACCCATGCGATGGGTATCATGCAGTATTACTTTAAAGGGTCTGCGTTTGCTCACCCAACCTCACCAAACCTCTCAGGCCCAAGAGTGTCCACCCTTATGTCTCATCCAGCTGTGCGTCTAGATATGGTCAATCCAGGTTGCATCACAGCCCCTGAACGCATTGTGTAAGAATTTGTCTCTCTTTCACTGTCTTTGTTTCATGGGTGTTTCAAAGTAATTTATTTTTATAATGGGGTTTAGCTGCTTTTCACTGCTGTGTTTATGCCGCTTTACACCCACTTGACCCACTAACAGAGAGATATCAATACATAGGCTTTACGATTATTACTAGTCAGATATATTCTTGTGCGGTGAATAGGGCGTGTTGAGTCCAGTTCTCTGAGCAAGGAGTAGGTCTTGTCTATTACATATTGGGTTTATGGAACGGTATCTGAGCTAATTTGATACCCTTGTTTTATGTATCACCCCACCTCACCTTTCCCGTTAAGCAGCCATAGTGTGTTTTCTGCATGTGTGACTCTGTTCTGTTTTGTAATTCAGTTCAAGTGTAACGGTTTTTACATTCCCTCTATCAGTGATACCTTATGAGAAGTGTCCTTTTCTGTGTGACTTATTTCACTTAGAATCGTCGTACCTAAATCCACTCATCATGCTGCTACTAGCCTTATGACATTGATTTCATGGCTGAGTGATATTCCATTGTACATAAGGACCACAACTTCTTTACCCATTTTTCTCTTTCCTGGGATATTTAAGGTGGAATGAAGTGGAGGTCCTGGTCAACAGAGCAGCCCTCAACTTTGGGGTGCTTGTGTCTTGCTGATTTTTCATTTTCCCAATTCATACCCCCATGAGTGGAAGTGCCCTATGCTCTCTAAGCTGTGTTTTTCAGATGTTTCAGGACTCACCGGACACTTCTCCAGAGTGGCTGTTGGCAATTTACATCCCGCCCATCAGTGTAGCAAGGCTCCCATTTCTCCATGGCCTGTCCTGCATTTCTGGTTTTGACACTTTTTTCAGCATGGCCCTTTTGACCGATGGGAAGCGAGACTTCTTTGTAGCGCTGATTTGCCTTTCCAGGTTGCTTGGTTGGCCAAAAAGGGCGTATGCGTTTTTTCCTGAATATATTCAGGAAAAAACGCATACGCCCTTTTTGGCCAAGGGCATCATTGTCAACGTTTTGCCGCTTTTCATGTGCTTTAAAGGCGATTCGAATCTACCTCCTGAAATCTCTTTCCTGCAATTCTGCCTTGATTTCAAATCCTCTTCTTTGCCTTCCCTCAATATATTTGTGGACGAGAGTTATCATTTATAACTCTGCAGGTTTCTGAATTGCAGTGCCCTGAACCTCCATTTTACAACTCGTTTTTATGGGAGCTGGCCGCAAAATCGCAGAATGGCTTCAGGCCCTGTTCTGGTTCCGGGGGGCAGGCTGAGCCTGTGGTTAATTCTTCTTACTGATGGGAAAATAGAGTGACCTGTGCCTGTCCCAACACCAAGAGCTAGTCTCTCGTTGGTTCCACGTCTTCCCGTTTATCCTCAGGACAAATTGCAACCTGTACGGAACAGGAGGTTAAAGGTGCTGATGCTCCAAGTAGGGAGCTTGCTAGTAAAGCGGCTGGAATGGCGAACCCGGGCACAAGGCGATGAGAAATGAGGTGCGTTTTAGAAACCTTTCCCCATCACACGGTGTACCATCTTCTGGGTTTCTCATGCATGTTTTGATGTAGGAAGATGCCCTTGAAGCTGGAGATTTGGGACCCATGCGATGGGTATCATGCAGTATTACTTTAAAGGGTCTGCGTTTGCTCACCCAACCTCACCAAACCTCTCAGCCCCAAGAGTGTCCACCCTTATGTCTCATCCAGCTGTGGGTCTAGATATGGTCAATCCAGGTTGCATCACAGCCCCTGAACGCATTGTGTAAGAATTCCTCTCTCGTTCACTGTCTTTGTTTCATGGGTTTTTCAAAGTAATTTATTTTCATAATGGGATTTAGCTGCTTTTCACTGCTGTGTTTATGCCACTTTACACCCACTTGACACACAAACAGAGAGATATCAATACATAGGCTTTACGATTATTACTAGTCAGATATAATCTTGTGCGTTGAATAGGGCGTGTTGAGTCCAGTTCTCTGAGCAAGGAGTAGGTCTTGTCTATTACATATTGGGTTTATGGAACGGTATCTGAGCTAATTTGATACCCTTGTTTTATGTATCACCCCACCTCACCTTTCCCGTTAAGCAGCCATAGTGTGTTTTCTGCATGTGTGACTCTGTTCTGTTTTGTAATTCAGTTCAAGTGTAACGGTTTTTACATTCCCTCTATCAGTGATACCTTATGAGAAGTGTCCTTTTCTGTGTGACTTATTTCACTTAGAATCGTCGTACCTTAATCCACTCATCATGCTGCTACTAGCCTTATGACATTGATTTCATGGCTGAGTGATATTCCATTGTACATAAGGACCACAACTTCTTTACCCATTTTTCTCTTTCCTGGGATATTTAAGGTGGAATGAAGTGGAGGTCCTTGTCAACAGAGCAGCCCTCAACTTTGGGGTGCTTGTGTCTTGCTGATTTTTCATTTTCCCAATTCATACCCCCATGAGTGGAAGTGCCCTATGCTCTCTAAGCTGTGTTTTTCAGATGTTTCAGGACTCACCGTACACTTCTCCAGAGTGGCTGTTGGCAATTTACATCCCGCCCATCAGTGTAGCAAGGCTCCCATTTCTCCATGGCCTGTCCTGCATTTCTGGTTTTGACACTTTTTTCAGCATGGCCCTTTTGACCGATGGGAAGCGAGACTTGTTTGTAGCGCTGATTTGCCTTTCCAGGTTGCTTGGTTGGCCAAAAAGGGCGTATGCGTTTTTTCCTGAATATATTCAGGAAAAAACGCATACGCCCTTTTTGGCCAAGGGCATCATTGTCAACGTTTTGCCGCTTTTCATGTGCTTTAAATGCGATTCGAATCTACTTCCTGAAATCTGTTTCCTGCAATTCTGCCTTGATTTCAAATCCTCTTCGTTGTCTTCCCTCAATATATTTGTGGACGAGAGTTATCATTTATAACTGCAGGTTTGTGAATTGCAGTGCCCTGAACCTCCATTTTACAACTCGTTTTTATGGGAGCTGGCCGCAAAATCACAGAATGGCTTCAGGCCCTGTTCTGGTTCCGGGGGGCAGGCTGAGCCTGTGGTTAATTCTTCTTTCTGATGGGAAAATAGAGTGACCTGTGCCTGTCCCAACACCAAGAGCTAGTCTCTCGTTGGTTCCACGTCTTCCCGTTTATCCTCAGGACAAATTGCAACCTGTACGGAACAGGAGGTTAAAGGTGCTGATGCTCCAAGTAGGGAGCTTGCTAGTAAAGCGGCTGGAATGGCGAACCCGGGCACAAGGCGATGAGAAATGAGGTGCGTTTTAGAAACCTTTCCCCATCACACTGTGTACCATCTTCTGGGTTTCTCATGCATGTTTTGATGTAGGAAGATGCCCTTGAAGCTGATGATTTGGGACCCATGCGATGGGTACCATGCAGTATTACTTTAAAGGGTCTGCGTTTGCTCACCCAACCTCACCAAACCTCTCAGCCCCAAGAGTGTCCACCCTTATGTCTCATCCAGCTGTGGGTCTAGATATGGTCAATCCAGGTTGCATCACAGCCCCTGAACGCATTGTGTAAGAATTCCTCTCTCGTTCACTGTCTTTGTTTCATGGGTTTTTCAAAGTAATTTATTTTTATAATGGGATTTAGCTGCTTTTCACTGCTGTGTTTATGCCACTTTACACCCACTTGACACACTAACAGAGAGATATCAATACATAGGCTTTACGATTATTACTAGTCAGATATAATCTTGTGCGGTGAATAGGGCGTGTTGAGTCCAGTTCTCTGAGCAAGGAGTAGGTCTTGTCTATTATATATTGGGTTTATGGAACGGTATCTGAGCTAATTTGATACCCTTGTTTTATGTATCACCCCACCTCACCTTTCCCGTTAAGCAGCCATAGTGTGTTTTCTGCATGTGTGACTCTGTTCTGTTTTGTAATTCAGTTCAAGTGTAACGGTTTTTACATTCCCTCTATC
The DNA here is from genome assembly GCF_965194805.1 of Balaenoptera borealis. Lineage (NCBI taxonomy): Eukaryota > Metazoa > Chordata > Mammalia > Artiodactyla > Balaenopteridae > Balaenoptera > Balaenoptera borealis. The sequence goes on along the minus strand of NW_028123240.1, from coordinate 122,827 downwards.
AGTGATACCTTATGAGAAGTGTCCTTTTCTGTGTGACTTATTTCACTTAGAATCGTCGTACCTAAATCCACTCATCATGCTGCTACTAGCCTTATGACATTGATTTCATGGCTGAGTGATATTCCATTGTACATAAGGACCACAACTTCTTTACCCATTTTTCTCTTTCCTGGGATATTTAAGGTGGAATGAAGTGGAGGTCCTGGTCAACAGAGCAGCCCTAAACTTTGGGGTGCTTGTGTCTTGCTGATTTTTCATTTTCCCAATTCATACCCCCATGAGTGGAAGTGCCCTATGCTCTCTAAGCTGTGTTTTTCAGATGTTTCAGGACTCACCGGACACTTCTCCAGAGTGGCTGTTGGCAATTTACATCCCGCCCATCAGTGTAGCAAGGCTCCCATTTCTCCATGGCCTGTCCTGCATTTCTGGTTTTGACACTTTTTTCAGCATGGCCCTTTTGACCGATGGGAAGCGAGACTTCTTTGTAGCGCTGATTTGCCTTTCCAGGTTGCTTGGTTGGCCAAAAAGGGCGTATGCGTTTTTTCCTGAATATATTCAGGAAAAAACGCATACGCCCTTTTTGGCCAAGGGCATCATTGTCAACGTTTTGCCGCTTTTCATGTGCTTTAAAGGCGATTCGAATCTACCTCCTGAAATCTCTTTCCTGCAATTCTGCCTTGATTTCAAATCCTCTTCTTTGCCTTCCCTCAATATATTTGTGGACGAGAGTTATCATTTATAACTCTGCAGGTTTCTGAATTGCAGTGCCCTGAACCTCCATTTTACAACTCGTTTTTATGGGAGCTGGCCGCAAAATCGCAGAATGGCTTCAGGCCCTGTTCTGGTTCCGGGGGGCAGGCTGAGCCTGTGGTTAATTCTTCTTTCTGATGGGAAAATAGAGTGACCTGTGCCTGTCCCAACACCAAGAGCTAGTCTCTCGTTGGTTCCACGTCTTCCCGTTTATCCTCAGGACAAATTGCAACCTGTACGGAACAGGAGGTTAAAGGTGCTGATGCTCCAAGTAGGGAGCTTGCTAGTAAAGCGGCTGGAATGGCGAACCCGGGCACAAGGCGATGAGAAATGAGGTGCGTTTTAGAAACCTTTCCCCATCACACGGTGTACCATCTTCTGGGTTTCTCATGCATGTTTTGATGTAGGAAGATGCCCTTGAACCTGGAGATTTGGGACCCATGCGATGGGTATCATGCAGTATTACTTTAAAGGGTCTGCGTTTGCTCACCCAACCTCACCAAACCTCTCAGCCCCAAGAGTGTCCACCCTTATGTCTCATCCAGCTGTGGGTCTAGATATGGTCAATCCAGGTTGCATCACAGCCCCTGAACGCATTGTGTAAGAATTCCTCTCTCGTTCACTGTCTTTGTTTCATGGGTTTTTCAAAGTAATTTATTTTCATAATGGGATTTAGCTGCTTTTCACTGCTGTGTTTATGCCACTTTACACCCACTTGACACACAAACAGAGAGATATCAATACATAGGCTTTACGATTATTACTAGTCAGATATAATCTTGTGCGTTGAATAGGGCGTGTTGAGTCCAGTTCTCTGAGCAAGGAGTAGGTCTTGTCTATTACATATTGGGTTTATGGAACGGTATCTGAGCTAATTTGATACCCTTGTTTTATGTATCACCCCACCTCACCTTTCCCGTTAAGCAGCCATAGTGTGTTTTCTGCATGTGTGACTCTGTTCTGTTTTGTAATTCAGTTCAAGTGTAACGGTTTTTACATTCCCTCTATCAGTGATACCTTATGAGAAGTGTCCTTTTCTGTGTGACTTATTTCACTTAGAATCGTCGTACCTTAATCCACTCATCATGCTGCTACTAGCCTTATGACATTGATTTCATGGCTGAGTGATATTCCATTGTACATAAGGACCACAACTTCTTTACCCATTTTTCTCTTTCCTGGGATATTTAAGGTGGAATGAAGTGGAGGTCCTTGTCAACAGAGCAGCCCTCAACTTTGGGGTGCTTGTGTCTTGCTGATTTTTCATTTTCCCAATTCATACCCCCATGAGTGGAAGTGCCCTATGCTCTCTAAGCTGTGTTTTTCAGATGTTTCAGGACTCACCGTACACTTCTCCAGAGTGGCTGTTGGCAATTTACATCCCGCCCATCAGTGTAGCAAGGCTCCCATTTCTCCATGGCCTGTCCTGCATTTCTGGTTTTGACACTTTTTTCAGCATGGCCCTTTTGACCGATGGGAAGCGAGACTTGTTTGTAGCGCTGATTTGCCTTTCCAGGTTGCTTGGTTGGCCAAAAAGGGCGTATGCGTTTTTTCCTGAATATATTCAGGAAAAAACGCATACGCCCTTTTTGGCCAAGGGCATCATTGTCAACGTTTTGCCGCTTTTCATGTGCTTTAAATGCTATTCGAATCTACTTCCTGAAATCTGTTTCCTGCAATTCTGCCTTGATTTCAAATCCTCTTCGTTGCCTTCCCTCAATATATTTGTGGACGAGAGTTATCATTTATAACTGCAGGTTTGTGAATTGCAGTGCCCTGAACCTCCATTTTACAACTCGTTTTTATGGGAGCTGGCCGCAAAATCACAGAATGGCTTCAGGCCCTGTTCTGGTTCCGGGGGGCAGGCTGAGCCTGTGGTTAATTCTTCTTTCTGATGGGAAAATAGAGTGACCTGTGCCTGTCCCAACACCAAGAGCTAGTCTCTCGTTGGTTCCACGTCTTCCCGTTTATCCTCAGGACAAATTGCAACCTGTACGGAACAGGAGGTTAAAGGTGCTGATGCTCCAAGTAGGGAGCTTGCTAGTAAAGCGGCTGGAATGGCGAACCCGGGCACAAGGCGATGAGAAATGAGGTGCGTTTTAGAAACCTTTCCCCATCACACTGTGTACCATCTTCTGGGTTTCTCATGCATGTTTTGATGTAGGAAGATGCCCTTGAAGCTGATGATTTGGGACCCATGCGATGGGTACCATGCAGTATTACTTTAAAGGGTCTGCGTTTGCTCACCCAACCTCACCAAACCTCTCAGCCCCAAGAGTGTCCACCCTTATGTCTCATCCAGCTGTGGGTCTAGATATGGTCAATCCAGGTTGCATCACAGCCCCTGAACGCATTGTGTAAGAATTCCTCTCTCGTTCACTGTCTTTGTTTCATGGGTGTTTCAAAGTAATTTATTTTCATAATGGGATTTAGCTGCTTTTCACTGCTGTGTTTATGCCACTTTACACCCACTTGACACACTAACAGAGAGATATCAGTACATAGGCTTTACGATTATTACTAGTCAGATATAATCTTGTGCGGTGAATAGGGCGTGTTGAGTCCAGTTCTCTGAGCAAGGAGTAGGTCTTGTCTATTACATATTGGGTTTATGGAACGGTATCTGAGCTAATTTGATACCCTTGTTTTATGTATCACCCCACCTCACCTTTCCCGTTAAGCAGCCATAGTGTGTTTTCTGCATGTGTGACTCTGTTCTGTTTTGTAATTCAGTTCAAGTGTAACGGTTTTTACATTCCCTCTATCAGTGATACCTTATGAGAAGTGTCCTTTTCTGTGTGACTTATTTCACTTAGAATCGTCGTACCTAAATCCACTCATCATGCTGCTACTAGCCTTATGACATTGATTTCATGGCTGAGTGATATTCCATTGTACATAAGGACCACAACTTCTTTACCCATTTTTCTCTTTCCTGGGATATTTAAGGTGGAATGAAGTGGAGGTCCTTGTCAACAGAGCAGCCCTCAACTTTGGGGTGCTTGTGTCTTGCTGATTTTTCATTTTCCCAATTCATAACCCCATGAGTGGAAGTGCCCTATGCTCTCTAAGCTGTGTTTTTCAGATGTTTCAGGACTCACCGTACACTTCTCCAGAGTGGCTGTTGGCAATTTACATCCCGCCCATCAGTGTAGCAAGGCTCCCATTTCTCCATGGCCTGTCCTGCATTTCTGGTTTTGACACTTTTTTCAGCATGGCCCTTTTGACCGATGGGAAGCGAGACTTGTTTGTAGCGCTGATTTGCCTTTCCAGGTTGCTTGGTTGGCCAAAAAGGGCGTATGCGTTTTTTCCTGAATATATTCAGGAAAAAACGCATACGCCCTTTTTGGCCAAGGGCATCATTGTCAACGTTTTGCCGCTTTTCATGTGCTTTAAAGGCGATTCGAATCTACCTCCTGAAATCTCTTTCCTGCACTTCTGCCTTGATTTCAAATCCTCTTCTTTGCCTTCCCTCAATATATTTGTGGACGAGAGTTATCATTTATAACTCTGCAGGTTTGTGAATTGCAGTGCCCTGAACCTCCATTTTACAACTCGTTTTTATGGGAGCTGGCGGCAAAATCGCAGAATGGCTTCAGGCCCTGTTCTGGTTCCGGGGGGCAGGCTGAGCCTGTGGTTAATTCTTCTTTCTGATGGGAAAATAGAGTGACCTGTGCCTGTCCCAACACCAAGAGCTAGTCTCTCGTTGGTTCCACGTCTTCCCGTTTATCCTCAGGACAAATTGCAACCTGTACGGAACAGGAGGTTAAAGGTGCTGATGCTCCAAGTAGGGAGCTTGCTAGTAAAGCGGCTGGAATGGCGAACCCGGGCACAAGGTGATGAGAAATGAGGTGCGTTTTAGAAACCTTTCCCCATCACACGGTGTACCATCTTCTGGGTTTCTCATGCATGTTTTTGATGTAGGAAGATGCCCTTGAACCTGGAGATTTGGGACCCATGCGATGGGTATCATGCAGTATTACTTTAAAGGGTCTGCGTTTGCTCACCCAACCTCACCAAACCTCTCAGCCCCAAGAGTGTCCACCCTTATGTCTCATCCAGCTGTGGGTCTAGATATGGTCAATCCAGGTTGCATCACAGCCCCTGAACGCATTGTGTAAGAATTCCTCTCTCGTTCACTGTCTTTGTTTCATGGGTTTTTCAAAGTAATTTATTTTTATAATGGGATTTAGCTGCTTTTCACTGCTGTGTTTATGCCACTTTACACCCACTTGACACACTAACAGAGAGATATCAATACATAGGCTTTACGATTATTACTAGTCAGATATAATCTTGTGCGGTGAATAGGGCGTGTTGAGTCCAGTTCTCTGAGCAAGGAGTAGGTCTTGTCTATTATATATTGGGTTTATGGAACGGTATCTGAGCTAATTTGATACCCTTGTTTTATGTATCACCCCACCTCACCTTTCCCGTTAAGCAGCCATAGTGTGTTTTCTGCATGTGTGACTCTGTTCTGTTTTGTAATTCAGTTCAAGTGTAACGGTTTTTACATTCCCTCTATCAGTGATACCTTATGAGAAGTGTCCTTTTCTGTGTGACTTATTTCACTTAGAATCGTCGTACCTAAATCCACTCATCATGCTGCTACTAGCCTTATGACATTGATTTCATGGCTGAGTGATATTCCATTGTACATAAGGACCACAACTTCTTTACCCATTTTTCTCTTTCCTGGGATATTTAAGGTGGAATGAAGTGGAGGTCCTTGTCAACAGAGCAGCCCTCAACTTTGGGGTGCTTGTGTCTTGCTGATTTTTCATTTTCCCAATTCATACCCCCATGAGTGGAAGTGCCCTATGCTCTCTAAGCTGTGTTTTTCAGATGTTTCAGGACTCACCGGACACTTCTCCAGAGTGGCTGTTGGCAATTTACATCCCGCCCATCAGTGTAGCAAGGCTCCCATTTCTCCATGGCCTGTCCTGCATTTCTGGTTTTGACACTTTTTTCAGCATGGCCCTTTTGACCGATGGGAAGCGAGACTTCTTTGTAGCGCTGATTTGCCTTTCCAGGTTGCTTGGTTGGCCAAAAAGGGCGTATGCGTTTTTTCCTGAATATATTCAGGAAAAAACGCATACGCCCTTTTTGGCCAAGGGCATCATTGTCAACGTTTTGCCGCTTTTCATGTGCTTTAAAGGCGATTCGAATCTACCTCCTGAAATCTCTTTCCTGCAATTCTGCCTTGATTTCAAATCCTCTTCTTTGCCTTCCCTCAATATATTTGTGGACGAGAGTTATCATTTATAACTCTGCAGGTTTGTGAATTGCAGTGCCCTGAACCTCCATTTTACAACTCGTTTTTATGGGAGCTGGCGGCAAAATCGCAGAATGGCTTCAGGCCCTGTTCTGGTTCCGGGGGGCAGGCTGAGCCTGTGGTTAATTCTTCTTTCTGATGGGAAAATAGAGTGACCTGTGCCTGTCCCAACACCAAGAGCTAGTCTCTCGTTGGTTCCACGTCTTCCCATTTATCCTCAGGACAAATTGCAACCTGTACGGAACAGGAGGTTAAAGGTGCTGATGCTCCAAGTAGGGAGCTTGCTAGTAAAGCGGCTGGAATGGCGAACCCGGGCACAAGGCGATGAGAAATGAGGTGCGTTTTAGAAACCTTTCCCCATCACGCGGTGTACCATCTTCTGGGTTTCTCATGCATGTTTTTGATGTAGGAAGATGCCCTTGAACCTGGAGATTTGGGACCCATGCGATGGGTATCATGCAGTATTACTTTAAAGGGTCTGCGTTTGCTCACCCAACCTCACCAAACCTCTCAGGCCCAAGAGTGTCCACCCTTATGTCTCATCCAGCTGTGGGTCTAGATATGGTCAATCCAGGTTGCATCACAGCCCCTGAACTCATTGTGTAAGAATTCCTCTCTCGTTCACTGTCGTTGTTTCATGGGTTTTTCAAAGTAATTTATTTTCATAATGGGCTTTAGCTGCTTTTCACGGCTGTGTTTATGCCGCTTTACACCCACTTGACACACTAACAGAGAGATATCAATACATAGGTTTCAAGATTATTACTAGTCAGATATATTCTTGTGCGGTGAATAGGGCGTGTTGAGTACAGTTCTCTGAGCAAGGAGTAGGTCTTGTCTACTACATATTGGGTTTATGGAACGGTATCTGAGCTAATTTGATACCCTTGTTTTATGTATCACCCCACCTCACCTTTCCCGTTAAGCAGCCATAGTGTGTTTTCTGCATGTGTGACTCTGTTCTGTTTTGTAATTCAGTTCAAGTGTAACGGTTTTTACATTCCCTCTATAAGTGATACCTTATGAGAAGTGTCCTTTTCTGTGTGACTTATTTCACTTAGAATCGTCGTACCTATATCCACTCATCATGCTGCTACTAACCTTATGACATTGATTTCATGGCTGAGTGATATTCCATTGTACATAAGGACCACAACTTCTTTATCAATTTTTCTCTTTCCTGGGATATTTAAGGTGGAATGAAGTGGAGGTCCTTGTCAACAGAGCAGTCCTCAACTTTGGGGTGCTTGTGTCTTGCTGATTTTTCATTTTCCCAATTTATACCCCCATGAGTGGAAGTGCCCTATGCTCTCTAAGCTGTGTTTTTCAGATGTTTCAGGACTCACCGTACACTTCTCCAGAGTGGCTGTTGGCAATTTACATCCCGGCCATCAGTGTAGCAAGGCTCCCATTTCTCCATGGCCTGTCCTGCATTTCTGGTTTTGACAATTTTTTCAGCATGGCCCTTTTGACCGATGGGAAGCGAGACTTCTCTGTAGCGCTGATTTGCCTTTCCAGGTTGCTTGGTTGGCCAAAAAGGGCGTATGCGTTTTTTCCTGAATATATTCAGGAAAAAACGCATACGCCCTTTTTGGCCAAGGGCATCATTGTCAACGTTTTGCCGCTTTTCATGTGCTTTAAAGGCGATTCGTATCTACCTCCTGAAATCTGTTTCGTGCACTTCTGCCTTGATTTCAAATCCTCTTCTTTGCCTTCCCTCAATATATTTGTGGACGAGAGTTATCATTTATAACTCTGCAGGTTTGTGAATTGCAGTGCCCTGAACCTCCATTTTACAACTCGCTTTTTTGGGAGCTGGCCGCAAAAGCGCAGGATGGCTTCAGGCCCTGTTCTGGTTCTGGGGGGCAGGCTGAGCCTGTGGTTAATTCTTCTTTCTGATGGGAAAATAGAGTGACCTGTGCCTGTCCCAACACCAAGAGCTAGTCTCTCGTTGGTTCCCCGTCTTCCCGTTCATCCTCAGGACAAATTGCAACCTGTACGGAACAGGAGGTTAAAGGTGCTGATGCTCCAAGTAGGGAGATTGCTAGTAAAGTGGCTGGAATGGCGAACCCGGGCACAAGGAGATGAGAAATGAGGTGCGTTTTAGAAACCTTTCCCCATCACACGGTGTACCATCTTCTGGGTTTCTCATGCATGTTTTCGATGTAGGAAGATGCCCTTGAACCTGGAGATTTGGGACCCATGCGATGGGTACCACGCAGTATTACTTTAAAGGGTCTGCGTTTGCTCACCCAACCTCACCAAACCTCTCAGCCCCAAGAGTGTCCACCCTTATGTCTCATCCAGCTGTGGGTCTAGATATGGTCAATCCAGGTTGCATCACAGCCCCTGAACTCATTGTGTAAGAATTTGTCTCTCTTTCACTGTCGTTGTTTCATGGGTTTTTCAAAGTAATTTATTTTCATAATGGGGTTTAGCTGCTTTTCACGGCTGTGTTTATGCCGCTTAACACCCACTTGACACACTAACAGAGAGATATCAATACATAGGTTTCAAGATTATTACTAGTCAGATATATTCTTGTGCGGTGAATAGGGCGTGTTGAGTACAGTTCTCTGAGCAAGGAGTAGGTCTTGTCTACTACATATTGGGTTTATGGAACGGTATCTGAGCTAATTTGATACCCTTGTTTTATGTATCACCCCACCTCACCTTTCCCGTTAAGCAGCCATAGTGTGTTTTCTGCATGTGTGACTCTGTTCTGTTTTGTAATTCAGTTCAAGTGTAACGGTTTTTACATTCCCTCTATAAGTGATACCTTATGAGAAGTGTCCTTTTCTGTGTGACTTATTTCACTTAGAATCGTCGTACCTATATCCACTCATCATGCTGCTACTAACCTTATGACATTGATTTCATGGCTGAGTGATATTCCATTGTACATAAGGACCACAACTTCTTTATCAATTTTTCTCTTTCCTGGGATATTTAAGGTGGAATGAAGTGGAGGTCCTTGTCAACAGAGCAGTCCTCAACTTTGGGGTGCTTGTGTCTTGCTGATTTTTCATTTTCCCAATTTATAACCCCATGAGTGGAAGTGCCCTATGCTCTCTAAGCTGTGTTTTTCAGATGTTTCAGGACTCACCGTACACTTCTCCAGAGTGGCTGTTGGCAATTTACATCCCGCCCATCAGTGTAGCAAGGCTCCCATTTCTCCATGGCCTGTCCTGCATTTCTGGTTTTGACACTTTTTTCAGCATGGCCCTTTTGACCGATGGGAAGCGAGACTTCTCTGTAGCGCTGATTTGCCTTTCCAGGTTGCTTGGTTGGCCAAAAAGGGCGTATGCGTTTTTTCCTGAATATATTCAGGAAAAAACGCATACGCCCTTTTTGGCCAAGGGCATCATTGTCAACGTTTTGCCGCTTTTCATGTGCTTTAAAGGCGATTCGTATCTACCTCCTGAAATCTGTTTCGTGCACTTCTGCCTTGATTTCAAATCCTCTTCTTTGCCTTCCCTCAATATATTTGTGGACGAGAGTTATCATTTATAACACTGCAGGTTTGTGAATTGCAGTGCCCTGAACCTCCATTTTACAACTCGCTTTTTTGGGAGCTGGCCGCAAAAGCGCAGGATGGCTTCAGGCCCTGTTCTGGTTCTGGGGGGCAGGCTGAGCCTGTGGTTAATTCTTCTTCCTGATGGGAAAATAGAGTGACCTGTGCCTGTCCCAACACCAAGAGCTAGTCTCTCGTTGGTTCCCCGTCTTCCCGTTCATCCTCAGGACAAATTGCAACCTGTACGGAACAGGAGGTTAAAGGTGCTGATGCTCCAAGTAGGGAGATTGCTAGTAAAGCGGCTGGAATGGCGAACCCGGGCACAAGGAGATGAGAAATGAGGTGCGTTTTAGAAACCTTTCCCCATCACACGGTGTACCATCTTCTGGGTTTCTCATGCATGTTTTCGATGTAGGAAGATGCCCTTGAACCTGGAGATTTGGGACCCATGCGATGGGTACCACGCAGTATTACTTTAAAGGGTCTGCGTTTGCTCACCCAACCTCACCAAACCTCTCAGCCCCAAGAGTGTCCACCCTTATGTCTCATCCAGCTGTGGGTCTAGATATGGTCAATCCAGGTTGCATCACAGCCCCTGAACTCATTGTGTAAGAATTTCTATCTCTTTCACTGTCGTTGTTTCATGGGTTTTACAAAGTAATTTATTTTCATAATGGGGTTTAGCTGCTTTTCACGGCTGTGTTTATGCCGCTTTACACCCACTTGACACACTAACAGAGAGATATCAATACATAGGTTTTAAGATTATTACTAGTCAGATATATTCTTGTGCGGTGAATAGGGCGTGTTGAGTCCAGTTCTCTGAGCAAGGAGTAGGTCTTGTCTATTACATATTGGGTTTATGGAACTGTATCTGAGCTAATTTGATACCCTTGTTTTATGTATCACCCCACCTCACCTTTCCCGTTAAGCAGCCATAGTGTGTTTTCTGCATGTGTGACTCTGTTCTGTTTTGTAATTCAGTTCAAGTGTAACGGTTTTTACATTCCCTCTATAAGTGATACCTTATGAGAAGTGTCCTTTTCTGTGTGACTTATTTCACTTAGAATCGTCGTACCTATATCCACTCATCATGCTGCTACTAACCTTATGACATTGATTTCATGGCTGAGTGATATTCCATTGTACATAAGGACCACAACTTCTTTATCAATTTTTCTCTTTCCTGGGATATTTAAGGTGGAATGAAGTGGAGGTCCTTGTCAACAGAGCAGTCCTCAACTTTGGGGTGCTTGTGTCTTGCTGATTTTTCATTTTCCCAATTTATACCCCCATGAGTGGAAGTGCCCTATGCTCTCTAAGCTGTGTTTTTCAGATGTTTCAGGACTCACCGTACACTTCTCCAGAGTGGCTGTTGGCAATTTACATCCCGCCCATCAGTGTAGCAAGGCTCCCATTTCTCCATGGCCTGTCCTGCATTTCTGGTTTTGACACTTTTTTCAGCATGGCCCTTTTGACCGATGGGAAGCGAGACTTCTCTGTAGCGCTGATTTGCCTTTCCAGGTTGCTTGGTTGGCCAAAAAGGGCGTATGCGTTTTTTCCTGAATATATTCAGGAAAAAACGCATACGCCCTTTTTGGCCAAGGGCATCATTGTCAACGTTTTGCCGCTTTTCATGTGCTTTAAAGGCGATTCGTATCTACCTCCTGAAATCTGTTTCGTGCACTTCTGCCTTGATTTCAAATCCTCTTCTTTGCCTTCCCTCAATATATTTGTGGACGAGAGTTATCATTTATAACTCTGCAGGTTTGTGAATTGCAGTGCCCTGAACCTCCATTTTACAACTCGCTTTTTTGGGAGCTGGCCGCAAAAGCGCAGGATGGCTTCAGGCCCTGTTCTGGTTCCGGGGGGCAGGCTGAGCCTGTGGTTAATTCTTCTTTCTGATGGGAAAATAGAGTGACCTGTGCCTGTCCCAACACCAAGAGCTAGTCTCTCGTTGGTTCCCCGTCTTCCCGTTCATCCTCAGGACAAATTGCAACCTGTACGGAACAGGAGGTTAAAGGTGCTGATGCTCCAAGTAGGGAGATTGCTAGTAAAGCGGCTGGAATGGCGAACCCGGGCACAAGGAGATGAGAAATGAGGTGCGTTTTAGAAAGCTTTCCCCATCACACGGTGTACCATCTTCTGGGTTTCTCATGCATGTTTTCGATGTAGGAAGATGCCCTTGAACCTGGAGATTTGGGACCCATGCGATGGGTACCACGCAGTATTACTTTAAAGGGTCTGCGTTTGCTCACCCAACCTCACCAAACCTCTCAGCCCCAAGAGTGTCCACCCTTATGTCTCATCCAGCTGTGGGTCTAGATATGGTCAATCCAGGTTGCATCACAGCCCCTGAACTCATTGTGTAAGAATTTCTATCTCTTTCACTGTCGTTGTTTCATGGGTTTTACAAAGTAATTTATTTTCATAATGGGGTTTAGCTGCTTTTCACGGCTGTGTTTATGCCGCTTTACACCCACTTGACACACTAACAGAGAGATATCAATACATAGGTTTTAAGATTATTACTAGTCAGATATATTCTTGTGCGGTGAATAGGGCGTGTTGAGTCCAGTTCTCTGAGCAAGGAGTAGGTCTTGTCTATTACATATTGGGTTTATGGAACGGTATCTGAGCTAATTTGATACCCTTGTTTTATGTATCACCCCACCTCACCTTTCCCGTTAAGCAGCCATAGTCTGTTTTCTGCATGTGTGACTCTGTTCTGTTTTGTAATTCAGTTCAAGTGTAACGGTTTTTACATTCCCCCTATAAGTGATACCTTATGAGAAGTGTCCTTTTCTGTGTGACTTATTTCACTTAGAATCGTCGTACCTATATCCACTCATCATGCTGCTACTAACCTTATGACATTGATTTCATGGCTGAGTGATATTCCATTGTACATAAGGACCACAACTTCTTTACCCATTTTTCTCTTTCCTGGGATATTTAAGGTGGAATGAAGTGGAGGTCCTTGTCAACAGAGCAGTCCTCAACTTTGGGGTGCTTGTGTCTCGCTGATTTTTCATTTTCCCAATTTATACCCCCATGAGTGGAAGTGCCCTATGCTCTCTAAGCTGTGTTTTTCAGATGTTTCAGGACTCACCGTACACTTCTCCAGAGTGGCTGTTGGCAATTTACATCCCGCCCATCAGTGTAGCAAGGCTCCCATTTCTCCATGGCCTGTCCTGCATTTCTGGTTTTGACACTTTTTTCAGCATGGCCCTTTTGACCGATGGGAAGCGAGACTTCTCTGTAGCGCTGATTTGCCTTTCCAGGTTGCTTGGTTGGCCAAAAAGGGCGTATGCGTTTTTTCCTGAATATATTCAGGAAAAAACGCATACGCCCTTTTTGGCCAAGGGCATCATTGTCAACGTTTTGCCGCTTTTCATGTGCTTTAAAGGCGATTCGTATCTACCTCCTGAAATCTGTTTCGTGCACTTCTGCCTTGATTTCAAATCCTCTTCTTTGCCTTCCCTCAATATATTTGTGGACGAGAGTTATCATTTATAACTCTGCAGGTTTGTGAATTGCAGTGCCCTGAACCTCCATTTTACAACTCGCTATTTTGGGAGCTGGCCGCAAAAGCGCAGGATGGCTTCAGGCCCTGTTCTGGTTCTGGGGGGCAGGCTGAGCCTGTGGTTAATTCTTCTTCCTGATGGGAAAATAGAGTGACCTGTGCCTGTCCCAACACCAAGAGCTAGTCTCTCGTTGGTTCCCCGTCTTCCCGTTCATCCTCAGGACAAATTGCAACCTGTACGGAACAGGAGGTTAAAGGTGCTGATGCTCCAAGTAGGGAGCTTGCTAGTAAAGCGGCTGGAATGGCGAACCCGGGCACAAGGAGATGAGAAATGAGGTGCGTTTTAGAAACCTTTCCCCATCACACGGTGTACCATCTTCTGGGTTTCTCATGCATGTTTTCGATGTAGGAAGATGCCCTTGAACCTGGAGATTTGGGACCCATGCGATGGGTACCACGCAGTATTACTTTAAAGGGTCTGCGTTTGCTCACCCAACCTCACCAAACCTCTCAGCCCCAAGAGTGTCCACCCTTATGTCTCATCCAGCTGTGGGTCTAGATATGGTCAATCCAGGTTGCATCACAGCCCCTGAACTCATTGTGTAAGAATTTCTATCTCTTTCACTATCGTTGTTTCATGGGTTTTACAAAGTAATTTATTTTCATAATGGGGTTTAGCTGCTTTTCACGGCTGTGTTTATGCCGCTTTACACCCACTTGACACACTAACAGAGAGATATCAATACATAGGTTTTAAGATTATTACTAGTCAGATATATTCTTGTGCGGTGAATAGGGCGTGTTGAGTCCAGTTCTCTGAGCAAGGAGTAGGTCTTGTATATTACATATTGGGTTTATGGAACGGTATCTGAGCTAATTTGATACCCTTGTTTTATGTATCACCCCACCTCACCTTTCCCGTTAAGCAGCCATAGTGTGTTTTCTGCATGTGTGACTCTGTTCTGTTTTGTAATTCAGTTCAAGTGTAACGGTTTTTACATTCCCTCTATAAGTGATACCTTATGAGAAGTGTCCTTTTCTGTGTGATTTATTTCTCTTAGAATCGTAGTACCTAAATCCACTCATCATGCTGCTACTAACCTTATGACATTGATTTCATGGCTGAGTGATATTCCATTGTACATAAGGACCACAACTTCTTTATCCATTTTTCTCTTTCCTGGGATATTTAAGGTGGAATGAAGTGGAGGTCCTTGTCAACAGAGCAGCCCTCAACTTTGGGGTGCTTGTGTCTTGCTGATTTTTCATTTTCCCAATTTATACCCCCATGAGTGGAAGTGCCCTATGCTCTCTAAGCTGTGTTTTTCAGATGTTTCAGGACTCACCGTACACTTCTCCAGAGTGGCTGTTGGCAATTTACATCCCGCCCATCAGTGTAGCAAGGCTCCCATTTCTCCATGGCCTGTCCTGCATTTCTGGTTTTGACACTTTTTTCAGCATGGCCCTTTTGACCGATGGGAAGCGAGACTTCTCTGTAGCGCTGATTTGCCTTTCCAGGTTGCTTGGTTGGCCAAAAAGGGCGTATGCGTTTTTTCCTGAATATATTCAGGAAAAAACGCATACGCCCTTTTTGGCCAAGGGCATCATTGTCAACGTTTTGCCGCTTTTCATGTGCTTTAAAGGCGATTCGTATCTACCTCCTGAAATCTGTTTCGTGCACTTCTGCCTTGATTTCAAATCCTCTTCTTTGCCTTCCCTCAATATATTTGTGGACGAGAGTTATCATTTATAACTCTGCAGGTTTGTGAATTGCAGTGCCCTGAACCTCCATTTTACAACTCGCTATTTTGGGAGCTGGCCGCAAAAGCGCAGGATGGCTTCAGGCCCTGTTCTGGTTCTGGGGGGCAGGCTGAGCCTGTGGTTAATTCTTCTTCCTGATGGGAAAATAGAGTGACCTGTGCCTGTCCCAACACCAAGAGCTAGTCTCTCGTTGGTTCCCCGTCTTCCCGTTCATCCTCAGGACAAATTGCAACCTGTACGGAACAGGAGGTTAAAGGTGCTGATGCTCCAAGTAGGGAGCTTGCTAGTAAAGCGGCTGGAATGGCGAACCCGGGCACAAGGAGATGAGAAATGAGGTGCGTTTTAGAAACCTTTCCCCATCACACGGTGTACCATCTTCTGGGTTTCTCATGCATGTTTTCGATGTAGGAAGATGCCCTTGAACCTGGAGATTTGGGACCCATGCGATGGGTACCACGCAGTATTACTTTAAAGGGTCTGCGTTTGCTCACCCAACCTCACCAAACCTCTCAGCCCCAAGAGTGTCCACCCTTATGTCTCATCCAGCTGTGGGTCTAGATATGGTCAATCCAGGTTGCATCACAGCCCCTGAACTCATTGTGTAAGAATTTCTATCTCTTTCACTGTCGTTGTTTCATGGGTTTTTCAAAGTAATTTATTTTCATAATGGGGTTTAGCTGCTTTTCACGGCTGTGTTTATGCCGCTTTACACCCACTTGACACACTAACAGAGAGATATCAATACATAGGTTTCAAGATTATTACTAGTCAGATATATTCTTGTGCGGTGAATAGGGCGTGTTGAGTCCAGTTCTCTGAGCAAGGAGTAGGTCTTGTCTACTACATATTGGGTTTATGGAACGGTATCTGAGCTAATTTGATACCCTTGTTTTATGTATCACCCCACCTCACCTTTCCCGTTAAGCAGCCATAGTGTGTTTTCTGCATGTGTGACTCTGTTCTGTTTTGTAATTCAGTTCAAGTGTAACGGTTTTTACATTCCCTCTATAAGTGATACCTTATGAGAAGTGTCCTTTTCTGTGTGACTTATTTCACTTAGAATCGTCGTACCTATATCCACTCATCATGCTGCTACTAACCTTATGACATTGATTTCATGGCTGAGTGATATTCCATTGTACATAAGGACCACAACTTCTTTATCAATTTTTCTCTTTCCTGGGATATTTAAGGTGGAATGAAGTGGAGGTCCTTGTCAACAGAGCAGTCCTCAACTTTGGGGTGCTTGTGTCTTGCTGATTTTTCATTTTCCCAATTTATACCCCCATGAGTGGAAGTGCCCTATGCTCTCTAAGCTGTGTTTTTCAGATGTTTCAGGACTCACCGTACACTTCTCCAGAGTGGCTGTTGGCAATTTACATCCCGCCCATCAGTGTAGCAAGGCTCCCATTTCTCCATGGCCTGTCCTGCATTTCTGGTTTTGACACTTTTTTCAGCATGGCCCTTTTGACCGATGGGAAGCGAGACTTCTCTGTAGCGCTGATTTGCCTTTCCAGGTTGCTTGGTTGGCCAAAAAGGGCGTATGCGTTTTTTCCTGAATATATTCAGGAAAAAACGCATACGCCCTTTTTGGCCAAGGGCATCATTGTCAACGTTTTGCCGCTTTTCATGTGCTTTAAAGGCGATTCGTATCTACCTCCTGAAATCTGTTTCGTGCAATTCTGCCTTGATTTCAAATCCTCTTCTTTGCCTTCCCTCAATATATTTGTGGACGAGAGTTATCATTTATAACTCTGCAGGTTTGTGAATTGCAGTGCCCTGAACCTCCATTTTACAACTCGCTTTTTTGGGAGCTGGCCGCAAAAGCGCAGGATGGCTTCAGGCCCTGTTCTGGTTCCGGGGGGCAGGCTGAGCCTGTGGTTAATTCTTCTTCCTGATGGGAAAATAGAGTGACCTGTGCCTGTCCCAACACCAAGAGCTAGTCTCTCGTTGGTTCCCCGTCTTCCCGTTCATCCTCAGGACAAATTGCAACCTGTACGGAACAGGAGGTTAAAGGTGCTGATGCTCCAAGTAGGGAGATTGCTAGTAAAGCGGCTGGAATGGCGAACCCGGGCACAAGGAGATGAGAAATGAGGTGCGTTTTAGAAACCTTTCCCCATCACACGATGTACCATCTTCTGGGTTTCTCATGCATGTTTTCGATGTAGGAAGATGCCCTTGAACCTGGAGATTTGGAACCCATGCGATGGGTACCACGCAGTATTACTTTAAAGGGTCTGCGTTTGCTCACCCAACCTCACAAAACCTCTCAGCCCCAAGAGTGTCCACCCTTATGTCTCATCCAGCTGTGGGTCTAGATATGGTCAATCCAGGTTGCATCACAGCCCCTGAACTCATTGTGTAAGAATTTCTATCTCTTTCACTGTCGTTGTTTCATGGGTTTTACAAAGTAATTTATTTTCATAATGGGGTTTAGCTGCTTTTCACGGCTGTGTTTATGCCGCTTTACACCCACTTGACACACTAACAGAGAGATATCAATACATAGGTTTTAAGATTATTACTAGTCAGATATATTCTTGTGCGGTGAATAGGGCGTGTTGAGTCCAGTTCTCTGAGCAAGGAGTAGGTCTTGTCTATTACATATTGGGTTTATGGAACGGTATCTGAGCTAATTTCATACCCTTGTTTTATGTATCACCCCACCTCACCTTTCCCGTTAAGCAGCCATAGTCTGTTTTCTGCATGTGTGACTCTGTTCTGTTTTGTAATTCAGTTCAAGTGTAACGGTTTTTACATTCCCTCTATAAGTGATACCTTATGAGAAGTGTCCTTTTCTGTGTGACTTATTTCACTTAGAATCGTCGTACCTATATCCACTCATCATGCTGCTACTAACCTTATGACATTGATTTCATGGCTGAGTGATATTCCATTGTACATAAGGACCACAACTTCTTTATCCATTTTTCTCTTTCCTGGGATATTTAAGGTGGAATGAAGTGGAGGTCCTTGTCAACAGAGCAGCCCTCAACTTTGGGGTGCTTGTGTCTTGCTGATTTTTCATTTTCCCAATTTATACCCCCATGAGTGGAAGTGCCCTATGCTCTCTCAGCTGTGTTTTTCAGATGTTTCAGGACACACCATACACTTCTCCAGAGTGGCTGTTGGCAATTTACATCCCGCCCATCAGTGTAGCAAGGCTCCCATTTCTCCATGGCCTGTCCTGCATTTCTGGTTTTGACACTTTTTTCAGCATGGCCCTTTTGACCGATGGGAAGCGAGACTTGTTTGTAGCGCTGATTTGCCTTTCCAGGTTGCTTGGTTGGCCAAAAAGGGCGTATGCGTTTTTTCCTGAATATATTCAGGAAAAAACGCATACGCCCTTTTTGGCCAAGGGCATCATTGTCAACGTTTTGCCGCTTTTCATGTGCTTTAAAGGCGATTCGTATCTACCTCCTGAAATCTGTTTCGTGCAATTCTGCCTTGATTTCAAATCCTCTTCTTTGCCTTCCCTCAATATATTTGTGGACGAGAGTTATCATTTATAACTCTGCAGGTTTGTGAATTGCAGTGCCCTGAACCTCCATTTTACAACTCGCTTTTTTGGGAGCTGGCCGCAAAAGCGCAGGATGGCTTCAGGCCCTGTTCTGGTTCTGGGGGGCAGGCTGAGCCTGTGGTTAATTCTTCTTCCTGATGGGAAAATAGAGTGACCTGTGCCTGTCCCAACACCAAGAGCTAGTCTCTCGTTGGTTCCCCGTCTTCCCGTTCATCCTCAGGACAAATTGCAACCTGTACGGAACAGGAGGTTAAAGGTGCTGATGCTCCAAGTAGGGAGATTGCTAGTAAAGTGGCTGGAATGGCGAACCCGGGCACAAGGAGATGAGAAATGAGGTGCGTTTTAGAAACCTTTCCCCATCACACGGTGTACCATCTTCTGGGTTTCTCATGCATGTTTTCGATGTAGGAAGATGCCCTTGAACCTGGAGATTTGGGACCCATGCGATGGGTACCACGCAGTATTACTTTAAAGGGTCTGCGTTTGCTCACCCAACCTCACCAAACCTCTCAGCCCCAAGAGTGTCCACCCTTATGTCTCATCCAGCTGTGGGTCTAGATATGGTCAATCCAGGTTGCATCACAGCCCCTGAACTCATTGTGTAAGAATTTCTATCTCTTTCACTGTCGTTGTTTCATGGGTTTTTCAAAGTAATTTATTTTCATAATGGGGTTTAGCTGCTTTTCACGGCTGTGTTTATGCCGCTTTACACCCACTTGACACACTAACAGAGAGATATCAATACATAGGTTTCAAGATTATTACTAGTCAGATATATTCTTGTGCGGTGAATAGGGCGTGTTGAGTCCAGTTCTCTGAGCAAGGAGTAGGTCTTGTCTACTACATATTGGGTTTATGGAACGGTATCTGAGCTAATTTGATACCCTTGTTTTATGTATCACCCCACCTCACCTTTCCCGTTAAGCAGCCATAGTGTGTTTTCTGCATGTGTGACTCTGTTCTGTTTTGTAATTCAGTTCAAGTGTAACGGTTTTTACATTCCCTCTATAAGTGATACCTTATGAGAAGTGTCCTTTTCTGTGTGACTTATTTCACTTAGAATCGTCGTACCTATATCCACTCATCATGCTGCTACTAACCTTATGACATTGATTTCATGGCTGAGTGATATTCCATTGTACATAAGGACCACAACTTCTTTATCAATTTTTCTCTTTCCTGGGATATTTAAGGTGGAATGAAGTGGAGGTCCTTGTCAACAGAGCAGTCCTCAACTTTGGGGTGCTTGTGTCTTGCTGATTTTTCATTTTCCCAATTTATACCCCCATGAGTGGAAGTGCCCTATGCTCTCTAAGCTGTGTTTTTCAGATGTTTCAGGACTCACCGTACACTTCTCCAGAGTGGCTGTTGGCAATTTACATCCCGCCCATCAGTGTAGCAAGGCTCCCATTTCTCCATGGCCTGTCCTGCATTTCTGGTTTTGACACTTTTTTCAGCATGGCCCTTTTGACCGATGGGAAGCGAGACTTCTCTGTAGCGCTGATTTGCCTTTCCAGGTTGCTTGGTTGGCCAAAAAGGGCGTATGCGTTTTTTCCTGAATATATTCAGGAAAAAACGCATACGCCCTTTTTGGCCAAGGGCATCATTGTCAACGTTTTGCCGCTTTTCATGTGCTTTAAAGGCGATTCGTATCTACCTCCTGAAATCTGTTTCGTGCAATTCTGCCTTGATTTCAAATCCTCTTCTTTGCCTTCCCTCAATATATTTGTGGACGAGAGTTATCATTTATAACTCTGCAGGTTTGTGAATTGCAGTGCCCTGAACCTCCATTTTACAACTCGCTTTTTTGGGAGCTGGCCGCAAAAGCGCAGGATGGCTTCAGGCCCTGTTCTGGTTCTGGGGGGCAGGCTGAGCCTGTGGTTAATTCTTCTTCCTGATGGGAAAATAGAGTGACCTGTGCCTGTCCCAACACCAAGAGCTAGTCTCTCGTTGGTTCCCCGTCTTCCCGTTCATCCTCAGGACAAATTGCAACCTGTACGGAACAGGAGGTTAAAGGTGCTGATGCTCCAAGTAGGGAGATTGCTAGTAAAGCGGCTGGAATGGCGAACCCGGGCACAAGGAGATGAGAAATGAGGTGCGTTTTAGAAACCTTTCCCCATCACACGATGTACCATCTTCTGGGTTTCTCATGCATGTTTTCGATGTAGGAAGATGCCCTTGAACCTGGAGATTTGGAACCCATGCGATGGGTACCACGCAGTATTACTTTAAAGGGTCTGCGTTTGCTCACCCAACCTCACAAAACCTCTCAGCCCCAAGAGTGTCCACCCTTATGTCTCATCCAGCTGTGGGTCTAGATATGGTCAATCCAGGTTGCATCACAGCCCCTGAACTCATTGTGTAAGAATTTCTATCTCTTTCACTGTCGTTGTTTCATGGGTTTTACAAAGTAATTTATTTTCATAATGGGGTTTAGCTGCTTTTCACGGCTGTGTTTATGCCGCTTTACACCCACTTGACACACTAACAGAGAGATATCAATACATAGGTTTTAAGATTATTACTAGTCAGATATATTCTTGTGCGGTGAATAGGGCGTGTTGAGTCCAGTTCTCTGAGCAAGGAGTAGGTCTTGTCTATTACATATTGGGTTTATGGAACGGTATCTGAGCTAATTTGATACCCTTGTTTTATGTATCACCCCACCTCACTTTTCCCGTTAAGCAGCCATAGTGTGTTTTCTGCATGTGTGACTCTGTTCTGTTTTGTAATTCAGTTCAAGTGTAACGGTTTTTACATTCCCTCTATAAGTGATACCTTATGAGAAGTGTCCTTTTCTGTGTGACTTATTTCACTTAGAATCGTCGTACCTAAATCCACTCATCATGCTGCTACTAACCTTATGACATTGATTTCATGGCTGAGTGATATTCCATTGTACATAAGGACCACAACTTCTTTATCCATTTTTCTCTTTCCTGGGATATTTAAGGTGGAATGAAGTGGAGGTCCTTGTCAACAGAGCAGCCCTCAACTTTGTGGTGCTTGTGTCTTGCTGATTTTTCATTTTCCCAATTTATACCCCCATGAGTGGAAGTGCCCTATGCTCTCTCAGCTGTGTTTTTCAGATGTTTCAGGACACACCGTACACTTCTCCAGAGTGGCTGTTGGCAATTTACATCCCGCCCATCAGTGTAGCAAGGCTCCCATTTCTCCATGGCCTGTCCTGCATTTCTGGTTTTGACACTTTTTTCAGCATGGCCCTTTTGACCGATGGGAAGCGAGACTTCTCTGTAGCGCTGATTTGCCTTTCCAGGTTGCTTGGTTGGCCAAAAAGGGCGTATGCGTTTTTTCCTGAATATATTCAGGAAAAAACGCATACGCCCTTTTTGGCCAAGGGCATCATTGTCAACGTTTTGCCGCTTTTCATGTGCTTTAAAGGCGATTCGTATCTACCTCCTGAAATCTGTTTCGTGCAATTCTGCCTTGATTTCAAATCCTCTTCTTTGCCTTCCCTCAATATATTTGTGGACGAGAGTTATCATTTATAACTTTGCAGGCTTGTGAATTGCAGTGCCCTGAACCTCCATTTTACAACTCGCTTTTTTGGGAGCTGGCCGCAAAAGCGCAGGATGGCTTCAGGCCCTGTTCTGGTTCCGGGGGGCAGGCTGAGCCTGTGGTTAATTCTTCTTCCTGATGGGAAAATAGAGTGACCTGTGCCTGTCCCAACACCAAGAGCTAGTCTCTCGTTGGTTCCCCGTCTTCCCGTTCATCCTCAGGACAAATTGCAACCTGTACGGAACAGGAGGTTAAAGGTGCTGATGCTCCAAATAGGGAGATTGCTAGTAAAGTGGCTGGAATGGCGAACCCGGGCACAAGGAGATGAGAAATTAGGTGCGTTTTAGAAACCTTTCCCCATCACACGGTATACCATCTTCTGGGTTTCTCATGCATGTTTTCGATGTAGGAAGATGCCCTTGAACCTGGAGATTTGGGACCCATGCGATGGGTACCACGCAGTATTACTTTAAAGGGTCTGCGTTTGCTCACCCAACCTCACCAAACCTCTCAGCCCCAAGAGTGTCCACCCTTATGTCTCATCCAGCTGTGGGTCTAGATATGGTCAATCCAGGTTGCATCACAGCCCCTGAACTCATTGTGTAAGAATTTCTCTCTCTTTCACTGTCGTTGTTTCATGGGTTTTTCAAAGTAATTTATTTTCATAATGGGGTTTAGCCGCTTTTCACGGCTGTGTTTATGCCGCTTTACACCCACTTGACACACTAACCGAGAGATATCAATACATAGGTTTTAAGATTATTACTAGTCAGATATATTCTTGTGCGGTGAATAGGGCGTGTTGAGTCCAGTTCTCTGAGCAAGGAGTAGGTCTTGTCTATTACATATTGGGTTTATGGAACGGTATCTGAGCTAATTTGATACCCTTGTTTTATGTATCACCCCACCTCACCTTTCCCGTTAAGCAGCCATAGTGTGTTTTCTGCATGTGTGACTCTGTTCTGTTTTGTAATTCAGTTCAAGTGTAACGGTTTTTACATTCCCTCTATAAGTGATACCTTATGAGAAGTGTCCTTTTCTGTGTGACTTATTTCTCTTAGAATCGTCGTACCTAAATCCACTCATCATGCTGCTACTAACCTTATGACATTGATTTCATGGCTGAGTGATATTCCATTGTACATAAGGACCACAACTTCTTTATCCATTTTTCTCTTTCCTGGGATATTTAAGGTGGAATGAAGTGGAGGTCCTTGTCAACAGAGCAGCCCTCAACTTTGTGGTGCTTGTGTCTTGCTGATTTTTCATTTTCCCAATTTATACCCCCATGAGTGGAAGTGCCCTATGCTCTCTCAGCTGTGTTTTTCAGATGTTTCAGGACACACCGTACACTTCTCCAGAGTGGCTGTTGGCAATTTACATCCCGCCCATCAGTGTAGCAAGGCTCCCATTTCTCCATGGCCTGTCCTGCATTTCTGGTTTTGACACTTTTTTCAGCATGGCCCTTTTGACCGATGGGAAGCGAGACTTCTCTGTAGCGCTGATTTGCCTTTCCAGGTTGCTTGGTTGGCCAAAAAGGGCGTATGCGTTTTTTCCTGAATATATTCAGGAAAAAACGCATACGCCCTTTTTGGCCAAGGGCATCATTGTCAACGTTTTGCCGCTTTTCATGTGCTTTAAAGGCGATTCGTATCTACCTCCTGAAATCTGTTTCGTGCAATTCTGCCTTGATTTCAAATCCTCTTCTTTGCCTTCCCTCAATATATTTGTGGACGAGAGTTATCATTTATAACTTTGCAGGCTTGTGAATTGCAGTGCCCTGAACCTCCATTTTACAACTCGCTTTTTTGGGAGCTGGCCGCAAAAGCGCAGGATGGCTTCAGGCCCTGTTCTGGTTCCGGGGGGCAGGCTGAGCCTGTGGTTAATTCTTCTTCCTGATGGGAAAATAGAGTGACCTGTGCCTGTCCCAACACCAAGAGCTAGTCTCTCGTTGGTTCCCCGTCTTCCCGTTCATCCTCAGGACAAATTGCAACCTGTACGGAACAGGAGGTTAAAGGTGCTGATGCTCCAAATAGGGAGATTGCTAGTAAAGTGGCTGGAATGGCGAACCCGGGCACAAGGAGATGAGAAATTAGGTGCGTTTTAGAAACCTTTCCCCATCACACGGTATACCATCTTCTGGGTTTCTCATGCATGTTTTCGATGTAGGAAGATGCCCTTGAACCTGGAGATTTGGGACCCATGCGATGGGTACCACGCAGTATTACTTTAAAGGGTCTGCGTTTGCTCACCCAACCTCACCAAACCTCTCAGCCCCAAGAGTGTCCACCCTTATGTCTCATCCAGCTGTGGGTCTAGATATGGTCAATCCAGGTTGCATCACAGCCCCTGAACTCATTGTGTAAGAATTTCTCTCTCTTTCACTGTCGTTGTTTCATGGGTTTTTCAAAGTAATTTATTTTCATAATGGGGTTTAGCCGCTTTTCACGGCTGTGTTTATGCCGCTTTACACCCACTTGACACACTAACCGAGAGATATCAATACATAGGTTTTAAGATTATTACTAGTCAGATATATTCTTGTGCGGTGAATAGGGCGTGTTGAGTCCAGTTCTCTGAGCAAGGAGTAGGTCTTGTCTATTACATATTGGGTTTATGGAAAGGTATCTGAGCTAATTTGATACCCTTGTTTTATGTATCACCCCACCTCACCTTTCCCGTTAAGCAGCCATAGTGTGTTTTCTGCATGTGTGACTCTGTTCTGTTTTGTAATTCAGTTCAAGTGTAACGGTTTTTACATTCCCTCTATAAGTGATACCTTATGAGAAGTGTCCTTTTCTGTGTGACTTATTTCTCTTAGAATCGTCGTACCTAAATCCACTCATCATGCTGCTACTAACCTTATGACATTGATTTCATGGCTGAGTGATATTCCATTGTACATAAGGACCACAACTTCTTTATCCATTTTTCTCTTTCCTGGGATATTTAAGGTGGAATGAAGTGGAGGTCCTTGTCAATAGAGCAGCCCTCAACTTTGGGGTGCTTGTGTCTTGCTGATTTTTCATTTTCCCAATTTATACCCCCATGAGTGGAAGTGCCCTATTCTCTCTAAGCTGTGTTTTTCAGATGTTTCAGGACACACCGTACACTTCTCCAGAGTGGCTGTTGGCAATTTACATCCCGCCCATCAGTGTAGCAAGGGTCCCATTTCTCCATGGCCTGTCCTGCATTTCTGGTTTTGACACTTTTTTCAGCATGGCCCTTTTGACCGATGGGAAGCGAGACTTCTCTGTAGCGCTGATTTGCCTTTCCAGGTTGCTTGGTTGGCCAAAAAGGGCGTATGCGTTTTTTCCTGAATATATTCAGGAAAAAACGCATACGCCCTTTTTGGCCAAGGGCATCATTGTCAACGTTTTGCCGCTTTTCATGTGCTTTAAAGGCGATTCGTATCTACCTCCTGAAATCTGTTTCGTGCAATTCTGCCTTGATTTCAAATCCTCTTCTTTGCCTTCCCTCAATATATTTGTGGACGAGAGTTATCATTTATAACTTTGCAGGCTTGTGAATTGCAGTGCCCTGAACCTCCATTTTACAACTCGCTTTTTTGGGAGCTGGCCGCAAAAGCGCAGGATGGCTTCAGGCCCTGTTCTGGTTCCGGGGGGCAGGCTGAGCCTGTGGTTAATTCTTCTTCCTGATGGGAAAATAGAGTGACCTGTGCCTGTCCCAACACCAAGAGCTAGTCTCTCGTTGGTTCCCCGTCTTCCCGTTCATCCTCAGGACAAATTGCAACCTGTACGGAACAGGAGGTTAAAGGTGCTGATGCTCCAAATAGGGAGATTGCTAGTAAAGTGGCTGGAATGGCGAACCCGGGCACAAGGAGATGAGAAATTAGGTGCGTTTTAGAAACCTTTCCCCATCACACGGTATACCATCTTCTGGGTTTCTCATGCATGTTTTCGATGTAGGAAGATGCCCTTGAACCTGGAGATTTGGGACCCATGCGATGGGTACCACGCAGTATTACTTTAAAGGGTCTGCGTTTGCTCACCCAACCTCACCAAACCTCTCAGCCCCAAGAGTGTCCACCCTTATGTCTCATCCAGCTGTGGGTCTAGATATGGTCAATCCAGGTTGCATCACAGCCCCTGAACTCATTGTGTAAGAATTTCTCTCTCTTTCACTGTCGTTGTTTCATGGGTTTTTCAAAGTAATTTATTTTCATAATGGGGTTTAGCCGCTTTTCACGGCTGTGTTTATGCCGCTTTACACCCACTTGACACACTAACCGAGAGATATCAATACATAGGTTTTAAGATTATTACTAGTCAGATATATTCTTGTGCGGTGAATAGGGCGTGTTGAGTCCAGTTCTCTGAGCAAGGAGTAGGTCTTGTCTATTACATATTGGGTTTATGGAACGGTATCTGAGCTAATTTGATACCCTTGTTTTATGTATCACCCCACCTCACCTTTCCCGTTAAGCAGCCATAGTGTGTTTTCTGCATGTGTGACTCTGTTCTGTTTTGTAATTCAGTTCAAGTGTAACGGTTTTTACATTCCCTCTATAAGTGATACCTTATGAGAAGTGTCCTTTTCTGTGTGACTTATTTCTCTTAGAATCGTCGTACCTAAATCCACTCATCATGCTGCTACTAACCTTATGACATTGATTTCATGGCTGAGTGATATTCCATTGTACATAAGGACCACAACTTCTTTATCCATTTTTCTCTTTCCTGGGATATTTAAGGTGGAATGAAGTGGAGGTCCTTGTCAACAGAGCAGCCCTCAACTTTGTGGTGCTTGTGTCTTGCTGATTTTTCATTTTCCCAATTTATACCCCCATGAGTGGAAGTGCCCTATGCTCTCTCAGCTGTGTTTTTCAGATGTTTCAGGACACACCGTACACTTCTCCAGAGTGGCTGTTGGCAATTTACATCCCGCCCATCAGTGTAGCAAGGCTCCCATTTCTCCATGGCCTGTCCTGCATTTCTGGTTTTGACACTTTTTTCAGCATGGCCCTTTTGACCGATGGGAAGCGAGACTTCTCTGTAGCGCTGATTTGCCTTTCCAGGTTGCTTGGTTGGCCAAAAAGGGCGTATGCGTTTTTTCCTGAATATATTCAGGAAAAAACGCATACGCCCTTTTTGGCCAAGGGCATCATTGTCAACGTTTTGCCGCTTTTCATGTGCTTTAAAGGCGATTCGTATCTACCTCCTGAAATCTGTTTCGTGCAATTCTGCCTTGATTTCAAATCCTCTTCTTTGCCTTCCCTCAATATATTTGTGGACGAGAGTTATCATTTATAACTTTGCAGGCTTGTGAATTGCAGTGCCCTGAACCTCCATTTTACAACTCGCTTTTTTGGGAGCTGGCCGCAAAAGCGCAGGATGGCTTCAGGCCCTGTTCTGGTTCCGGGGGGCAGGCTGAGCCTGTGGTTAATTCTTCTTCCTGATGGGAAAATAGAGTGACCTGTGCCTGTCCCAACACCAAGAGCTAGTCTCTCGTTGGTTCCCCGTCTTCCCGTTCATCCTCAGGACAAATTGCAACCTGTACGGAACAGGAGGTTAAAGGTGCTGATGCTCCAAATAGGGAGATTGCTAGTAAAGTGGCTGGAATGGCGAACCCGGGCACAAGGAGATGAGAAATTAGGTGCGTTTTAGAAACCTTTCCCCATCACACGGTATACCATCTTCTGGGTTTCTCATGCATGTTTTCGATGTAGGAAGATGCCCTTGAACCTGGAGATTTGGGACCCATGCGATGGGTACCACGCAGTATTACTTTAAAGGGTCTGCGTTTGCTCACCCAACCTCACCAAACCTCTCAGCCCCAAGAGTGTCCACCCTTATGTCTCATCCAGCTGTGGGTCTAGATATGGTCAATCCAGGTTGCATCACAGCCCCTGAACTCATTGTGTAAGAATTTCTCTCTCTTTCACTGTCGTTGTTTCATGGGTTTTTCAAAGTAATTTATTTTCATAATGGGGTTTAGCCGCTTTTCACGGCTGTGTTTATGCCGCTTTACACCCACTTGACACACTAACCGAGAGATATCAATACATAGGTTTTAAGATTATTACTAGTCAGATATATTCTTGTGCGGTGAATAGGGCGTGTTGAGTCCAGTTCTCTGAGCAAGGAGTAGGTCTTGTCTATTACATATTGGGTTTATGGAAAGGTATCTGAGCTAATTTGATACCCTTGTTTTATGTATCACCCCACCTCACCTTTCCCGTTAAGCAGCCATAGTGTGTTTTCTGCATGTGTGACTCTGTTCTGTTTTGTAATTCAGTTCAAGTGTAACGGTTTTTACATTCCCTCTATAAGTGATACCTTATGAGAAGTGTCCTTTTCTGTGTGACTTATTTCTCTTAGAATCGTCGTACCTAAATCCACTCATCATGCTGCTACTAACCTTATGACATTGATTTCATGGCTGAGTGATATTCCATTGTACATAAGGACCACAACTTCTTTATCCATTTTTCTCTTTCCTGGGATATTTAAGGTGGAATGAAGTGGAGGTCCTTGTCAATAGAGCAGCCCTCAACTTTGGGGTGCTTGTGTCTTGCTGATTTTTCATTTTCCCAATTTATACCCCCATGAGTGGAAGTGCCCTATTCTCTCTAAGCTGTGTTTTTCAGATGTTTCAGGACACACCGTACACTTCTCCAGAGTGGCTGTTGGCAATTTACATCCCGCCCATCAGTGTAGCAAGGGTCCCATTTCTCCATGGCCTGTCCTGCATTTCTGGTTTTGACACTTTTTTCAGCATGGCCCTTTTGACCGATGGGAAGCGAGACTTCTCTGTAGCGCTGATTTGCCTTTCCAGGTTGCTTGGTTGGCCAAAAAGGGCGTATGCGTTTTTTCCTGAATATATTCAGGAAAAAACGCATACGCCCTTTTTGGCCAAGGGCATCATTGTCAACGTTTTGCCGCTTTTCATGTGCTTTAAAGGCGATTCGTATCTACCTCCTGAAATCTGTTTCGTGCAATTCTGCCTTGATTTCAAATCCTCTTCTTTGCCTTCCCTCAATATATTTGTGGACGAGAGTTATCATTTATAACTTTGCAGGCTTGTGAATTGCAGTGCCCTGAACCTCCATTTTACAACTCGCTTTTTTGGGAGCTGGCCGCAAAAGCGCAGGATGGCTTCAGGCCCTGTTCTGGTTCCGGGGGGCAGGCTGAGCCTGTGGTTAATTCTTCTTCCTGATGGGAAAATAGAGTGACCTGTGCCTGTCCCAACACCAAGAGCTAGTCTCTCGTTGGTTCCCCGTCTTCCCGTTCATCCTCAGGACAAATTGCAACCTGTACGGAACAGGAGGTTAAAGGTGCTGATGCTCCAAATAGGGAGATTGCTAGTAAAGTGGCTGGAATGGCGAACCCGGGCACAAGGAGATGAGAAATTAGGTGCGTTTTAGAAACTTTTCCCCATCACACGGTGTACCATCTTCTGGGTTTCTCATGCATGTTTTCGATGTAGGAAGATGCCCTTGAACCTGGAGATTTGGGACTCATGCGATGGGTACCACGCAGTATTACTTTAAAGGGTCTGCGTTTGCTCACCCAACCTCACCAAACCTCTCAGCCCCAAGAGTGTCCACCCTTATGTCTCATCCAGCTGTGGGTCTAGATATGGTCAATCCAGGTTGCATCACAGACCCTGAATGCATTGTGTAAGAATTTCTCTCTCTTTCACTGTCTTTGTTTCATGGGTTTTTCAAAGTAATTTATTTTCATAATGGGGTTTAGCTGCTTTTCACGGCTGTGTTTATGCCGCTTTACACCCACTTGACACACTAACCGAGAGATATCAATACATAGGTTTTACGATTATTACTAGTCAGATATATTCTTGTGCGGTGAATAGGGTGTGTTGAGTCTAGTTCTCTGAGCAAGGAGTAGGTCTTGTCTATTACATATTGGGTTTATGGAACGGTATCTGAGCTAATTTGATACCCTTGTTTTATGTATCACCCCACCTCACCTTTCCCGTTAAGCAGCCATAGTGTGTTTTCTGCATGTGTGACTCTGTTCTGTTTTGTAATTCAGTTCAAGTTTAACGGTTTTTACAGTCCCTCTATAAGTGGTACCTTATG
Organism: Balaenoptera borealis; assembly: GCF_965194805.1. NCBI lineage: Eukaryota > Metazoa > Chordata > Mammalia > Artiodactyla > Balaenopteridae > Balaenoptera > Balaenoptera borealis. Next base: position 92,897 of record NW_028123240.1, on the reverse strand, counting down.
AGAAGTGTCCTTTTCTGTGTGACTTATTTCACTTAGAATCGTCGTACCTAAATCCACTCATCATGCTGCTACTAGCCTTATGACATTGATTTCATGGCTGAGTGATATTCCATTGTACATAAGGACCACAAATTCTTTATCCATTTTTCTCTTTCCTGGGATATTGAAGGTGGAATGAAGTGGAGGTGCTTGTCAACAGAGCAGCCCTGAACTTTGGGGTGCTTGTGTCTTGCTGATTTTTCATTTTCCCAATTTATACCCCCATGAGTGGAAGTGCCCTATGCTCTCTCAGCTGTGTTTTTCAGATGTTTCACGACACACCGTACACTTCTCCAGAGTGGCTGTTGGCAATTTACATCCCGCCCATCAGTGTAGCAAGGGTCCCATTTCTCCATGGCCTGTCCTGCATTTCTGGTTTTGACACTTTTTTCAGCATGGCCCTTTTGACCGATGGGAAGCGAGACTTCTCTGTAGCGCTGATTTGCCTTTCCAGGTTGCTTGGTTGGCCAAAAAGGGCGTATGCGTTTTTTCCTGAATATATTCAGGAAAAAACGCATACGCCCTTTTTGGCCAAGGGCATCATTGTCAACGTTTTGCCGCTTTTCATGTGCTTTAAAGGCGATTCGTATCTACCTCCTGAAATCTGTTTCGTGCAATTCTGCCTTGATTTCAAATCCTCTTCTTTGCCTTCCCTCAATATATTTCTGGACGAGAGTTATCATTTATAACTCTGCAGGTTTGTGAATTGCAGTGCCCTGAACCTCCATTTTACAACTCGCTTTTTTGGGAGCTGGCCGCAAAAGCGCAGGATGGCTTCAGGCCCTGTTCTGGTTCCGGGGGGCAGGCTGAGCCTGTGGTTAATTCTTCTTCCTGATGGGAAAATAGAGTGACCTGTGCCTGTCCCAACACCAAGAGCTAGTCTCTCGTTGGTTCCCCGTCTTCCCGTTCATCCTCAGGACAAATTGCAACCTGTACGGAACAGGAGGTTAAAGGTGCTGATGCTCCAAGTAGGGAGATTGCTAGTAAAGTGGCTGGAATGGCGAACCCGGGCACAAGGAGATGAGAAATGAGGTGCGTTTTAGAAACCTTTCCCCATCACACGGTGTACCATCTTCTGGGTTTCTCATGCATGTTTTCGATGTAGGAAGATGCCCTTGATCCTGGAGATTTGGGACCCATGCGATGGGTACCACGCAGTATTACTTTAAAGGGTCTGTGTTTGCTCACCCAACCTCACCAAACCTCTCAGCCCCAAGAGTGTCCACCCTTATGTCTCATCCAGTTGTGGGTCTAGATATGGTCAATCCAGGTTGCATCACAGCCCCTGAACTCATTGTGTAAGAATTTCTATCTCTTTCACTGTCGTTGTTTCATGGGTTTTACAAAGTAATTTATTTTCATAATGGGGTTTAGCTGCTTTTCACGGCTGTGTTTATGCCGCTTTACACCCACTTGACACACTAACAGAGAGATATCAATACATAGGTTTTAAGATTATTACTAGTCAGATATATTCTTGTGCGGTGAATAGGGCGTGTTGAGTCCAGTTCTCTGAGCAAGGAGTAGGTCTTGTCTATTACATATTGGGTTTATGGAAAGGTATCTGAGCTAATTTGATACCCTTGTTTTATGTATCACCCCACCTCACCTTTCCCGTTAAGCAGCCATAGTGTGTTTTCTGCATGTGTGACTCTGTTCTGTTTTATAATTCAGTTCAAGTGTAACGGTTTTTACATTCCCTCTATAAGTGATACCTTATGAGAAGTGTCGTTTTCTCTGTGACTTATTTCTCTTAGAATCGTCGTACCTAAATCCACTCATCATGCTGCTACTAACCTTATGACATTGATTTCATGGCTGAGTGATATTCCATTGTACATAAGGACCACAACTTCTTTATCCATGTTTCTCTTTCCTGGGATATTTAAGGTGGAATGAAGTGGAGGTCCTTGTCAACAGAGCAGCCCTCAACTTTGGGGTGCTTGTGTCTTGCTGATTTTTCATTTTCCCAATTTATACCCCCATGAGTGGAAGTGCCCTATGCTCTCTAAGCTGTGTTTCTCAGATATTTCAGGACACACCGTACACTTCTCCAGAGTGGCTGTTGGCAATTTACATCCCGCCCATCAGTGTAGCAAGGCTCCCATTTCTCCATGGCCTGTCCTGCATTTCTGGTTTTGACACTTTTTTCAGGATGGCCCTTTTGACCGATGGGAAGCGAGACTTCTCTGTAGCGCTGATTTGCCTTTCCAGGTTGCTTGGTTGGCCAAAAAGGGCGTATGCGTTTTTTCCTGAATATATTCAGGAAAAAACGCATACGCCCTTTTTGGCCAAGGGCATCATTGTCAACGTTTTGCCGCTTTTCATGTGCTTTAAAGGCGATTCGTATCTACCGCCTGAAATCTGTTTCGTGCAATTCTGCCTTGATTTCAAATCCCCTTCTTTGCCTTCCCTCAATATATTTGTGGACGAGAGTTATCATTTATAACTCTGCAGGTTTGTGAATTGCAGTGCCCTGAACCTCCATTTTACAACTCGCTTTTTTGGGAGCTGGCCGCAAAAGCGCAGGATGGCTTCAGGCCCTGTTCTGGTTCTGGGGGGCAGGCTGAGCCTGTGGTTAATTCTTCTTCCTGATGGGAAAATAGAGTGACCTGTGCCTGTCCCAACACCAAGAGCTAGTCTCTCGTTGGTTCCCCGTCTTCCCGTTCATCCTCAGGACAAATTGCAACCTGTACGGAACAGGAGGTTAAAGGTGCTGATGCTCCAAGTAGGGAGATTGCTAGTAAAGCGGCTGGAATGGCGAACCCGGGCACAAGGAGATGAGAAATTAGGTGCGTTTTAGAAACCTTTCCCCATCACACGGTATACCATCTTCTGGGTTTCTCATGCATGTTTTCGATGTAGGAAGATGCCCTTGATCCTGGAGATTTGGGACCCATGCGATGGGTACCACGCAGTATTACTTTAAAGGGTCTGCGTTTGCTCACCCAACCTCACCAAACCTCTCAGCCCCAAGAGTGTCCACCCTTATGTCTCATCCAGCTGTGGGTCTAGATATGGTCAATCCAGGTTGCATCACAGCCCCTGAACTCATTGTGTAAGAATTTCTATCTCTTTCACTGTCGTTGTTTCATGGGTTTTACAAAGTAATTTATTTTCATAATGGGGTTTAGCCGCTTTTCACGGCTGTGTTTATGCCGCTTTACACCCACTTGACACACTAACAGAGAGATATCAATACATAGGTTTTAAGATTATTACTAGTCAGATATATTCTTGTGCGGTGAATAGGGCGTGTTGAGTCCAGTTCTCTGAGCAAGGAGTAGGTCTTGTCTATTACATATTGGGTTTATGGAACGGTATCTGAGCTAATTTGATACCCTTGTTTTATGTATCACCCCACCTCACCGTTCCCGTTAAGCAGCCATAGTGTGTTTTCTGCATGTGTGACTCTGTTCTGTTTTGTAATTCAGTTCAAGTGTAACGGTTTTTACATTCCCTCTATAAGTGATACCTTATGAGAAGTGTCCTTTTCTGTGTGACTTATTTCACTTAGAATTGTCGTACCTAAATCCACTCATCATGCTGCTACTAACCTTATGACATTGATTTCATGGCTGAGTGATATTCCATTATACATAAGGACCACAATTTCTTTATCCATTTTTCTCTTTCCTGGGATATTGAAGGTGGAATGAAGTGGAGGTCCTTGTCAACAGAGCAGCCCTCAACTTTGGGGTGCTTGTGTCTTGCTGATTTTTCATTTTCCCAATTTATACCCCCATGAGTGGAAGTGCCCTATGCTCTCTAAGCTGTGTTTTTCAGATGTTTCAGGACACACCGTACACTTCTCCAGAGTGGCTGTTGGCAATTTCCATCCCGCCCATCAGTGTAGCAAGGCTCTCATTTCTCCATGGCCTGTCCTGCATTTCTTGTTTTGACACTTTTTTCAGCATGGCCCTTTTGACCGATGGGAAGCGAGACTTCTCTGTAGCGCTGATTTGCCTTTCCAGGTTGCTTGGTTGGCCAAAAAGGGCGTATGCGTTTTTTCCTGAATATATTCAGGAAAAAACGCATACGCCCTTTTTGGCCAAGGGCATCATTGTCAACGTTTTGCCGCTTTTCATGTGCTTTAAAGGCGATTCGTATCTACCTCCTGAAATCTGTTTCGTGCAATTCTGCCTTGATTTCAAATCCTCTTCTTTGCCTTCCCTCAATATATTTGTGGACGAGAGTTATCATTTATAACTCTGCAGGTTTGTGAATTGCAGTGCCCTGAACCTCCATTTTACAACTCGCTTTTTTGGGAGCTGGCCGCAAAAGCGCAGGATGGCTTCAGGCCCTGTTCTGGTTCCGGGGGGCAGGCTGAGCCTGTGGTTAATTCTTCTTCCTGATGGGAAAATAGAGTGACCTGTGCCTGTCCCAACACCAAGAGCTAGTCTCTCGTTGGTTCCCCGTCTTCCCGTTCATCCTCAGGACAAATTGCAACCTGTACGGAACAGGAGGTTAAAGGTGCTGATGCTCCAAGTAGGGAGATTGCTAGTAAAGTGGCTGGAATGGCGAACCCGGGCACAAGGAGATGAGAAATGAGGTGCGTTTTAGAAACCTTTCCCCATCACACGGTGTACCATCTTCTGGGTTTCTCATGCATGTTTTCGATGTAGGAAGATGCCCTTGAAGCTGGAGATTTGGGACCCATGCGATGGGTACCACGCAGTATTACTTTAAAGGGTCTGTGTTTGCTCACCCAACCTCACCAAACCTCTCAGCCCCAAGAGTGTCCACCCTTATGTCTCATCCAGCTGTGGGTCTAGATATGGTCAATCCAGGTTGCATCACAGCCCCTGAACTCATTGTGTAAGAATTTCTATCTCTTTCACTGTCGTTGTTTCATGGGTTTTTCAAAGTAATTTATTTTCATAATGGGGTTTAGCTGCTTTTCACGGCTGTGTTTATGCCGCTTTACACCCACTTGACACACTAACAGAGAGATATCAATACATAGGTTTCAAGATTATTACTAGTCAGATATATTCTTGTGCGGTGAATAGGGCGTGTTGAGTCCAGTTCTCTGAGCAAGGAGTAGGTCTTGTCTACTACATATTGGGTTTATGGAACGGTATCTGAGCTAATTTGATACCCTTGTTTTATGTATCACCCCACCTCACCTTTCCCGTTAAGCAGCCATAGTGTGTTTTCTGCATGTGTGACTCTGTTCTGTTTTGTAATTCAGTTCAAGTGTAACGGTTTTTACATTCCCTCTATAAGTGATACCTTATGAGAAGTGTCCTTTTCTGTGTGACTTATTTCACTTAGAATCGTCGTACCTAAATCTACTCATCATGCTGCTACTAACCTTATGACATTGATTTCATGGCTGAGTGATATTCCATTGTACATAAGGACCACAACTTCTTTATCCATTTTTCTCTTTCCTGGGATATTTAAGGTGGAATGAAGTGGAGGTCCTTGTCAACAGAGCAGCCCTCAACTTTGGGGTGCTTGTGTCTTGCTGATTTTTCATTTTCCCAATATATACCCCCATGAGTGGAAGTGCCCTATGCTCTCTAAGCTGTGTTTTTCAGATGTTTCAGGACACACCGTACACTTCTCCAGAGTGGCTGTTGGCAATTTACATCCCGCCCATCAGTGTAGCAAGGCTCCCATTTCTCCGTGGCCTGTCCTGAATTTCTGGTTTTGACACTTTTTTCAGCATGGCCCTTTTGACCGATGGGAAGCGAGACTTCTCCGTAGCGCTGATTTGCCTTTCCAGGTTGGTTGGTTGGCCAAAAAGGGCGTATGCGTTTTTTCCTGAATATATTCAGGAAAAAACGCATACGCCCTTTTTGGCCAAGGGCATCATTGTCAACGTTTTGCTGCTTTTCATGTGCTTTAAAGGCGATTCGTATCTACCTCCTGAAATCTGTTTCGTGCAATTCTGCCTTGATTTCAAATCCTCTTCTTTGCCTTCCCTCAATATATTTGTGGACGAGAGTTATCATTTATAACTCTGCAGGTTTGTGAATTGCAGTGCCCTGAACCTCCATTTTACAACTCGCTTTTTTGGGAGCTGGCCGCAAAAGCGCAGGATGGCTTCAGGCCCTGTTCTGGTTCTGGGGGGCAGGCTGAGCCTGTGGTTAATTCTTCTTCCTGATGGGAAAATAGAGTGACCTGTGCCTGTCCCAACACCAAGAGCTAGTCTCTCGTTGGTTCCCCGTCTTCCCGTTCATCCTCAGGACAAATTGCAACCTCTACGGAACAGGAGGTTAAAGGTGCTGATGCTCCAAGTAGGGAGATTGCTAGTAAAGCGACTGGAATGGTGAACCCGGGCACAAGGAGATGAGAAATGAGGTGCGTTTTAGAAACCTTTCCCCATCACACGGTTTACCATCTTCTGGGTTTCTCATGCATGTTTTCGATGTAGGAAGATGCCCTTGAACCTGGAGATTTGGGACCCATGCGATGGGTACCACGCAGTATTACTTTAAAGGGTCTGCGTTTGCTCACCCAACCTCACCAAACCTCTCAGCCCCAAGAGTGTCCACCCTTATGTCTCATCCAGCTGTGGGTCTAGATATGGTCAATCCAGGTTGCATCACAGCCCCTGAACTCATTGTGTAAGAATTTCTATCTCTTTCACTGTCGTTGTTTCATGGGTTTTTCAAAGTAATTTATTTTCATAATGGGGTTTAGCTGCTTTTCACGGCTGTGTTTATGCCGCTTTACACCCACTTGACACACTAACAGAGAGATATCAATACATAGGTTTTAAGATTATTACTAGTCAGATATATTCTTGTGCGGTGAATAGGGCGTGTTGAGTCCAGTTCTCTGAGCAAGGAGTAGGTCTTGTCTATTACATATTGGGTTTATGGAAAGGTATCTGAGCTAATTTGATACCCTTGTTTTATGTATCACCCCACCTCACCTTTCCCGTTAAGCAGCCATAGTGTGTTTTCTGCATGTGTGACTCTGTTCTGTTTTATAATTCAGTTCAAGTGTAACGGTTTTTACATTCCCTCTATAAGTGATACCTTATGAGAAGTGTCGTTTTCTCTGTGACTTATTTCTCTTAGAATCGTCGTACCTAAATCCACTCATCATGCTGCTACTAACCTTATGACATTGATTTCATGGCTGAGTGATATTCCATTGTACATAAGGACCACAACTTCTTTATCCATGTTTCTCTTTCCTGGGATATTTAAGGTGGAATGAAGTGGAGGTCCTTGTCAACAGAGCAGCCCTCAACTTTGGGGTGCTTGTGTCTTGCTGATTTTTCATTTTCCCAATTTATACCCCCATGAGTGGAAGTGCCCTATGCTCTCTAAGCTGTGTTTCTCAGATATTTCAGGACACACCGTACACTTCTCCAGAGTGGCTGTTGGCAATTTACATCCCGCCCATCAGTGTAGCAAGGCTCCCATTTCTCCATGGCCTGTCCTGCATTTCTGGTTTTGACACTTTTTTCAGGATGGCCCTTTTGACCGATGGGAAGCGAGACTTCTCTGTAGCGCTGATTTGCCTTTCCAGGTTGCTTGGTTGGCCAAAAAGGGCGTATGCGTTTTTTCCTGAATATATTCAGGAAAAAACGCATACGCCCTTTTTGGCCAAGGGCATCATTGTCAACGTTTTGCCGCTTTTCATGTGCTTTAAAGGCGATTCGTATCTACCGCCTGAAATCTGTTTCGTGCAATTCTGCCTTGATTTCAAATCCCCTTCTTTGCCTTCCCTCAATATATTTGTGGACGAGAGTTATCATTTATAACTCTGCAGGTTTGTGAATTGCAGTGCCCTGAACCTCCATTTTACAACTCGCTTTTTTGGGAGCTGGCCGCAAAAGCGCAGGATGGCTTCAGGCCCTGTTCTGGTTCTGGGGGGCAGGCTGAGCCTGTGGTTAATTCTTCTTCCTGATGGGAAAATAGAGTGACCTGTGCCTGTCCCAACACCAAGAGCTAGTCTCTCGTTGGTTCCCCGTCTTCCCGTTCATCCTCAGGACAAATTGCAACCTGTACGGAACAGGAGGTTAAAGGTGCTGATGCTCCAAGTAGGGAGATTGCTAGTAAAGCGGCTGGAATGGCGAACCCGGGCACAAGGAGATGAGAAATTAGGTGCGTTTTAGAAACCTTTCCCCATCACACGGTATACCATCTTCTGGGTTTCTCATGCATGTTTTCGATGTAGGAAGATGCCCTTGATCCTGGAGATTTGGGACCCATGCGATGGGTACCACGCAGTATTACTTTAAAGGGTCTGCGTTTGCTCACCCAACCTCACCAAACCTCTCAGCCCCAAGAGTGTCCACCCTTATGTCTCATCCAGCTGTGGGTCTAGATATGGTCAATCCAGGTTGCATCACAGCCCCTGAACTCATTGTGTAAGAATTTCTATCTCTTTCACTGTCGTTGTTTCATGGGTTTTACAAAGTAATTTATTTTCATAATGGGGTTTAGCCGCTTTTCACGGCTGTGTTTATGCCGCTTTACACCCACTTGACACACTAACAGAGAGATATCAATACATAGGTTTTAAGATTATTACTAGTCAGATATATTCTTGTGCGGTGAATAGGGCGTGTTGAGTCCAGTTCTCTGAGCAAGGAGTAGGTCTTGTCTATTACATATTGGGTTTATGGAACGGTATCTGAGCTAATTTGATACCCTTGTTTTATGTATCACCCCACCTCACCGTTCCCGTTAAGCAGCCATAGTGTGTTTTCTGCATGTGTGACTCTGTTCTGTTTTGTAATTCAGTTCAAGTGTAACGGTTTTTACATTCCCTCTATAAGTGATACCTTATGAGAAGTGTCCTTTTCTGTGTGACTTATTTCACTTAGAATTGTCGTACCTAAATCCACTCATCATGCTGCTACTAACCTTATGACATTGATTTCATGGCTGAGTGATATTCCATTATACATAAGGACCACAATTTCTTTATCCATTTTTCTCTTTCCTGGGATATTGAAGGTGGAATGAAGTGGAGGTCCTTGTCAACAGAGCAGCCCTCAACTTTGGGGTGCTTGTGTCTTGCTGATTTTTCATTTTCCCAATTTATACCCCCATGAGTGGAAGTGCCCTATGCTCTCTAAGCTGTGTTTTTCAGATGTTTCAGGACACACCGTACACTTCTCCAGAGTGGCTGTTGGCAATTTCCATCCCGCCCATCAGTGTAGCAAGGCTCTCATTTCTCCATGGCCTGTCCTGCATTTCTTGTTTTGACACTTTTTTCAGCATGGCCCTTTTGACCGATGGGAAGCGAGACTTCTCTGTAGCGCTGATTTGCCTTTCCAGGTTGCTTGGTTGGCCAAAAAGGGCGTATGCGTTTTTTCCTGAATATATTCAGGAAAAAACGCATACGCCCTTTTTGGCCAAGGGCATCATTGTCAACGTTTTGCCGCTTTTCATGTGCTTTAAAGGCGATTCGTATCTACCTCCTGAAATCTGTTTCGTGCAATTCTGCCTTGATTTCAAATCCTCTTCTTTGCCTTCCCTCAATATATTTGTGGACGAGAGTTATCATTTATAACTCTGCAGGTTTGTGAATTGCAGTGCCCTGAACCTCCATTTTACAACTCGCTTTTTTGGGAGCTGGCCGCAAAAGCGCAGGATGGCTTCAGGCCCTGTTCTGGTTCCGGGGGGCAGGCTGAGCCTGTGGTTAATTCTTCTTCCTGATGGGAAAATAGAGTGACCTGTGCCTGTCCCAACACCAAGAGCTAGTCTCTCGTTGGTTCCCCGTCTTCCCGTTCATCCTCAGGACAAATTGCAACCTGTACGGAACAGGAGGTTAAAGGTGCTGATGCTCCAAGTAGGGAGATTGCTAGTAAAGTGGCTGGAATGGCGAACCCGGGCACAAGGAGATGAGAAATGAGGTGCGTTTTAGAAACCTTTCCCCATCACACGGTGTACCATCTTCTGGGTTTCTCATGCATGTTTTCGATGTAGGAAGATGCCCTTGAAGCTGGAGATTTGGGACCCATGCGATGGGTACCACGCAGTATTACTTTAAAGGGTCTGTGTTTGCTCACCCAACCTCACCAAACCTCTCAGCCCCAAGAGTGTCCACCCTTATGTCTCATCCAGCTGTGGGTCTAGATATGGTCAATCCAGGTTGCATCACAGCCCCTGAACTCATTGTGTAAGAATTTCTATCTCTTTCACTGTCGTTGTTTCATGGGTTTTTCAAAGTAATTTATTTTCATAATGGGGTTTAGCTGCTTTTCACGGCTGTGTTTATGCCGCTTTACACCCACTTGACACACTAACAGAGAGATATCAATACATAGGTTTCAAGATTATTACTAGTCAGATATATTCTTGTGCGGTGAATAGGGCGTGTTGAGTCCAGTTCTCTGAGCAAGGAGTAGGTCTTGTCTACTACATATTGGGTTTATGGAACGGTATCTGAGCTAATTTGATACCCTTGTTTTATGTATCACCCCACCTCACCTTTCCCGTTAAGCAGCCATAGTGTGTTTTCTGCATGTGTGACTCTGTTCTGTTTTGTAATTCAGTTCAAGTGTAACGGTTTTTACATTCCCTCTATAAGTGATACCTTATGAGAAGTGTCCTTTTCTGTGTGACTTATTTCACTTAGAATCGTCGTACCTAAATCTACTCATCATGCTGCTACTAACCTTATGACATTGATTTCATGGCTGAGTGATATTCCATTGTACATAAGGACCACAACTTCTTTATCCATTTTTCTCTTTCCTGGGATATTTAAGGTGGAATGAAGTGGAGGTCCTTGTCAACAGAGCAGCCCTCAACTTTGGGGTGCTTGTGTCTTGCTGATTTTTCATTTTCCCAATATATACCCCCATGAGTGGAAGTGCCCTATGCTCTCTAAGCTGTGTTTTTCAGATGTTTCAGGACACACCGTACACTTCTCCAGAGTGGCTGTTGGCAATTTACATCCCGCCCATCAGTGTAGCAAGGCTCCCATTTCTCCGTGGCCTGTCCTGAATTTCTGGTTTTGACACTTTTTTCAGCATGGCCCTTTTGACCGATGGGAAGCGAGACTTCTCCGTAGCGCTGATTTGCCTTTCCAGGTTGGTTGGTTGGCCAAAAAGGGCGTATGCGTTTTTTCCTGAATATATTCAGGAAAAAACGCATACGCCCTTTTTGGCCAAGGGCATCATTGTCAACGTTTTGCTGCTTTTCATGTGCTTTAAAGGCGATTCGTATCTACCTCCTGAAATCTGTTTCGTGCAATTCTGCCTTGATTTCAAATCCTCTTCTTTGCCTTCCCTCAATATATTTGTGGACGAGAGTTATCATTTATAACTCTGCAGGTTTGTGAATTGCAGTGCCCTGAACCTCCATTTTACAACTCGCTTTTTTGGGAGCTGGCCGCAAAAGCGCAGGATGGCTTCAGGCCCTGTTCTGGTTCTGGGGGGCAGGCTGAGCCTGTGGTTAATTCTTCTTCCTGATGGGAAAATAGAGTGACCTGTGCCTGTCCCAACACCAAGAGCTAGTCTCTCGTTGGTTCCCCGTCTTCCCGTTCATCCTCAGGACAAATTGCAACCTCTACGGAACAGGAGGTTAAAGGTGCTGATGCTCCAAGTAGGGAGATTGCTAGTAAAGCGACTGGAATGGTGAACCCGGGCACAAGGAGATGAGAAATGAGGTGCGTTTTAGAAACCTTTCCCCATCACACGGTTTACCATCTTCTGGGTTTCTCATGCATGTTTTCGATGTAGGAAGATGCCCTTGAACCTGGAGATTTGGGACCCATGCGATGGGTACCACGCAGTATTACTTTAAAGGGTCTGCGTTTGCTCACCCAACCTCACCAAACCTCTCAGCCCCAAGAGTGTCCACCCTTATGTCTCATCCAGCTGTGGGTCTAGATATGGTCAATCCAGGTTGCATCACAGCCCCTGAACTCATTGTGTAAGAATTTCTATCTCTTTCACTGTCGTTGTTTCATGGGTTTTTCAAAGTAATTTATTTTCATAATGGGGTTTAGCTGCTTTTCACGGCTGTGTTTATGCCGCTTTACACCCACTTGACACACTAACAGAGAGATATCAATACATAGGTTTTAAGATTATTACTAGTCAGATATATTCTTGTGCGGTGAATAGGGCGTGTTGAGTCCAGTTCTCTGAGCAAGGAGTAGGTCTTGTCTATTACATATTGGGTTTATGGAAAGGTATCTGAGCTAATTTGATACCCTTGTTTTATGTATCACCCCACCTCACCTTTCCCGTTAAGCAGCCATAGTGTGTTTTCTGCATGTGTGACTCTGTTCTGTTTTATAATTCAGTTCAAGTGTAACGGTTTTTACATTCCCTCTATAAGTGATACCTTATGAGAAGTGTCGTTTTCTCTGTGACTTATTTCTCTTAGAATCGTCGTACCTAAATCCACTCATCATGCTGCTACTAACCTTATGACATTGATTTCATGGCTGAGTGATATTCCATTGTACATAAGGACCACAACTTCTTTATCCATGTTTCTCTTTCCTGGGATATTTAAGGTGGAATGAAGTGGAGGTCCTTGTCAACAGAGCAGCCCTCAACTTTGGGGTGCTTGTGTCTTGCTGATTTTTCATTTTCCCAATTTATACCCCCATGAGTGGAAGTGCCCTATGCTCTCTAAGCTGTGTTTCTCAGATATTTCAGGACACACCGTACACTTCTCCAGAGTGGCTGTTGGCAATTTACATCCCGCCCATCAGTGTAGCAAGGCTCCCATTTCTCCATGGCCTGTCCTGCATTTCTGGTTTTGACACTTTTTTCAGGATGGCCCTTTTGACCGATGGGAAGCGAGACTTCTCTGTAGCGCTGATTTGCCTTTCCAGGTTGCTTGGTTGGCCAAAAAGGGCGTATGCGTTTTTTCCTGAATATATTCAGGAAAAAACGCATACGCCCTTTTTGGCCAAGGGCATCATTGTCAACGTTTTGCCGCTTTTCATGTGCTTTAAAGGCGATTCGTATCTACCGCCTGAAATCTGTTTCGTGCAATTCTGCCTTGATTTCAAATCCCCTTCTTTGCCTTCCCTCAATATATTTGTGGACGAGAGTTATCATTTATAACTCTGCAGGTTTGTGAATTGCAGTGCCCTGAACCTCCATTTTACAACTCGCTTTTTTGGGAGCTGGCCGCAAAAGCGCAGGATGGCTTCAGGCCCTGTTCTGGTTCTGGGGGGCAGGCTGAGCCTGTGGTTAATTCTTCTTCCTGATGGGAAAATAGAGTGACCTGTGCCTGTCCCAACACCAAGAGCTAGTCTCTCGTTGGTTCCCCGTCTTCCCGTTCATCCTCAGGACAAATTGCAACCTGTACGGAACAGGAGGTTAAAGGTGCTGATGCTCCAAGTAGGGAGATTGCTAGTAAAGCGGCTGGAATGGCGAACCCGGGCACAAGGAGATGAGAAATTAGGTGCGTTTTAGAAACCTTTCCCCATCACACGGTATACCATCTTCTGGGTTTCTCATGCATGTTTTCGATGTAGGAAGATGCCCTTGATCCTGGAGATTTGGGACCCATGCGATGGGTACCACGCAGTATTACTTTAAAGGGTCTGCGTTTGCTCACCCAACCTCACCAAACCTCTCAGCCCCAAGAGTGTCCACCCTTATGTCTCATCCAGCTGTGGGTCTAGATATGGTCAATCCAGGTTGCATCACAGCCCCTGAACTCATTGTGTAAGAATTTCTATCTCTTTCACTGTCGTTGTTTCATGGGTTTTACAAAGTAATTTATTTTCATAATGGGGTTTAGCCGCTTTTCACGGCTGTGTTTATGCCGCTTTACACCCACTTGACACACTAACAGAGAGATATCAATACATAGGTTTTAAGATTATTACTAGTCAGATATATTCTTGTGCGGTGAATAGGGCGTGTTGAGTCCAGTTCTCTGAGCAAGGAGTAGGTCTTGTCTATTACATATTGGGTTTATGGAACGGTATCTGAGCTAATTTGATACCCTTGTTTTATGTATCACCCCACCTCACCGTTCCCGTTAAGCAGCCATAGTGTGTTTTCTGCATGTGTGACTCTGTTCTGTTTTGTAATTCAGTTCAAGTGTAACGGTTTTTACATTCCCTCTATAAGTGATACCTTATGAGAAGTGTCCTTTTCTGTGTGACTTATTTCACTTAGAATTGTCGTACCTAAATCCACTCATCATGCTGCTACTAACCTTATGACATTGATTTCATGGCTGAGTGATATTCCATTATACATAAGGACCACAATTTCTTTATCCATTTTTCTCTTTCCTGGGATATTGAAGGTGGAATGAAGTGGAGGTCCTTGTCAACAGAGCAGCCCTCAACTTTGGGGTGCTTGTGTCTTGCTGATTTTTCATTTTCCCAATTTATACCCCCATGAGTGGAAGTGCCCTATGCTCTCTAAGCTGTGTTTTTCAGATGTTTCAGGACACACCGTACACTTCTCCAGAGTGGCTGTTGGCAATTTCCATCCCGCCCATCAGTGTAGCAAGGCTCTCATTTCTCCATGGCCTGTCCTGCATTTCTTGTTTTGACACTTTTTTCAGCATGGCCCTTTTGACCGATGGGAAGCGAGACTTCTCTGTAGCGCTGATTTGCCTTTCCAGGTTGCTTGGTTGGCCAAAAAGGGCGTATGCGTTTTTTCCTGAATATATTCAGGAAAAAACGCATACGCCCTTTTTGGCCAAGGGCATCATTGTCAACGTTTTGCCGCTTTTCATGTGCTTTAAAGGCGATTCGTATCTACCTCCTGAAATCTGTTTCGTGCAATTCTGCCTTGATTTCAAATCCTCTTCTTTGCCTTCCCTCAATATATTTGTGGACGAGAGTTATCATTTATAACTCTGCAGGTTTGTGAATTGCAGTGCCCTGAACCTCCATTTTACAACTCGCTTTTTTGGGAGCTGGCCGCAAAAGCGCAGGATGGCTTCAGGCCCTGTTCTGGTTCCGGGGGGCAGGCTGAGCCTGTGGTTAATTCTTCTTCCTGATGGGAAAATAGAGTGACCTGTGCCTGTCCCAACACCAAGAGCTAGTCTCTCGTTGGTTCCCCGTCTTCCCGTTCATCCTCAGGACAAATTGCAACCTGTACGGAACAGGAGGTTAAAGGTGCTGATGCTCCAAGTAGGGAGATTGCTAGTAAAGTGGCTGGAATGGCGAACCCGGGCACAAGGAGATGAGAAATGAGGTGCGTTTTAGAAACCTTTCCCCATCACACGGTGTACCATCTTCTGGGTTTCTCATGCATGTTTTCGATGTAGGAAGATGCCCTTGAAGCTGGAGATTTGGGACCCATGCGATGGGTACCACGCAGTATTACTTTAAAGGGTCTGTGTTTGCTCACCCAACCTCACCAAACCTCTCAGCCCCAAGAGTGTCCACCCTTATGTCTCATCCAGCTGTGGGTCTAGATATGGTCAATCCAGGTTGCATCACAGCCCCTGAACTCATTGTGTAAGAATTTCTATCTCTTTCACTGTCGTTGTTTCATGGGTTTTTCAAAGTAATTTATTTTCATAATGGGGTTTAGCTGCTTTTCACGGCTGTGTTTATGCCGCTTTACACCCACTTGACACACTAACAGAGAGATATCAATACATAGGTTTCAAGATTATTACTAGTCAGATATATTCTTGTGCGGTGAATAGGGCGTGTTGAGTCCAGTTCTCTGAGCAAGGAGTAGGTCTTGTCTACTACATATTGGGTTTATGGAACGGTATCTGAGCTAATTTGATACCCTTGTTTTATGTATCACCCCACCTCACCTTTCCCGTTAAGCAGCCATAGTGTGTTTTCTGCATGTGTGACTCTGTTCTGTTTTGTAATTCAGTTCAAGTGTAACGGTTTTTACATTCCCTCTATAAGTGATACCTTATGAGAAGTGTCCTTTTCTGTGTGACTTATTTCACTTAGAATCGTCGTACCTAAATCTACTCATCATGCTGCTACTAACCTTATGACATTGATTTCATGGCTGAGTGATATTCCATTGTACATAAGGACCACAACTTCTTTATCCATTTTTCTCTTTCCTGGGATATTTAAGGTGGAATGAAGTGGAGGTCCTTGTCAACAGAGCAGCCCTCAACTTTGGGGTGCTTGTGTCTTGCTGATTTTTCATTTTCCCAATATATACCCCCATGAGTGGAAGTGCCCTATGCTCTCTAAGCTGTGTTTTTCAGATGTTTCAGGACACACCGTACACTTCTCCAGAGTGGCTGTTGGCAATTTACATCCCGCCCATCAGTGTAGCAAGGCTCCCATTTCTCCGTGGCCTGTCCTGAATTTCTGGTTTTGACACTTTTTTCAGCATGGCCCTTTTGACCGATGGGAAGCGAGACTTCTCCGTAGCGCTGATTTGCCTTTCCAGGTTGGTTGGTTGGCCAAAAAGGGCGTATGCGTTTTTTCCTGAATATATTCAGGAAAAAACGCATACGCCCTTTTTGGCCAAGGGCATCATTGTCAACGTTTTGCTGCTTTTCATGTGCTTTAAAGGCGATTCGTATCTACCTCCTGAAATCTGTTTCGTGCAATTCTGCCTTGATTTCAAATCCTCTTCTTTGCCTTCCCTCAATATATTTGTGGACGAGAGTTATCATTTATAACTCTGCAGGTTTGTGAATTGCAGTGCCCTGAACCTCCATTTTACAACTCGCTTTTTTGGGAGCTGGCCGCAAAAGCGCAGGATGGCTTCAGGCCCTGTTCTGGTTCTGGGGGGCAGGCTGAGCCTGTGGTTAATTCTTCTTCCTGATGGGAAAATAGAGTGACCTGTGCCTGTCCCAACACCAAGAGCTAGTCTCTCGTTGGTTCCCCGTCTTCCCGTTCATCCTCAGGACAAATTGCAACCTCTACGGAACAGGAGGTTAAAGGTGCTGATGCTCCAAGTAGGGAGATTGCTAGTAAAGCGACTGGAATGGTGAACCCGGGCACAAGGAGATGAGAAATGAGGTGCGTTTTAGAAACCTTTCCCCATCACACGGTTTACCATCTTCTGGGTTTCTCATGCATGTTTTCGATGTAGGAAGATGCCCTTGAACCTGGAGATTTGGGACCCATGCGATGGGTACCACGCAGTATTACTTTAAAGGGTCTGCGTTTGCTCACCCAACCTCACCAAACCTCTCAGCCCCAAGAGTGTCCACCCTTATGTCTCATCCAGCTGTGGGTCTAGATATGGTCAATCCAGGTTGCATCACAGCCCCTGAACTCATTGTGTAAGAATTTCTATCTCTTTCACTGTCGTTGTTTCATGGGTTTTACAAAGTAATTTATTTTCATAATGGGGTTTAGCTGCTTTTCACGGCTGTGTTTATGCCGCTTTACACCCACTTGACACACTAACAGAGAGATATCAATACATAGGTTTCAAGATTATTACTAGTCAGATATATTCTTGTGCGGTGAATAGGGCGTGTTGAGTCCAGTTCTCTGAGCAAGGAGTAGGTCTTGTCTACTACATATTGGGTTCATGGAACGGTATCTGAGCTAATTTGATACCCTTGTTTTATGTATCACCCCACCTCACCTTTCCCGTTAAGCAGCCATAGTGTGTTTTCTGCATGTGTGACTCTGTTCTGTTTTGTAATTCAGTTCAAGTGTAACGGTTTTTACATTCCCTCTATAAGTGATACCTTATGAGAAGTGTCCTTTTCTGTGTGACTTATTTCACTTAGAATCGTCGTACCTAAATCTACTCATCATGCTGCTACTAACCTTATGACATTGATTTCATGGCTGATTGATATTCCATTGTACATAAGGACCACAACTTCTTTATCCATTTTTCTCTTTCCTGGGATATTTAAGGTGGAATGAAGTGGAGGTCCTTGTCAACAGAGCAGCCCTCAACTTTGGGGTGCTTGTGTCTTGCTGATTTTTCATTTTCCCAATATATACCCCCATGAGTGGAAGTCCCCTATGCTTTCTAAGCTGTGTTTTTCAGATGTTTCAGGACACACCGTACACTTCTCCAGAGTGGCTGTTGGCAATTTACATCCCGCCCATCAGTGTAGCAAGGCTCCCATTTCTCCATGGCCTGTCCTGCATTTCTGGTTTTGAAACTTTTTTCAGCATGGCCCTTTTGACCAATGGGAAGCGAGACTTCTCCGTAGCGCTGATTTGCCTTTCCAGGTTGGTTGGTTGGCCAAAAAGGGCGTATGCGTTTTTTCCTGAATATATTCAGGAAAAAACGCATACGCTCTTTTTGGCCAAGGGCATCATTGTCAACGTTTTGCCGCTTTTCATGTGCTTTAAAGGCGATTCGTATCTACCTCCTGAAATCTGTTTCCTGCAATTCTGCCTTGATTTCAAATCCTCTTCTTTGCCTTCCCTCAATATATTTGTGGACGAGAGTTATCATTTATAACTCTGCAGGTTTGTGAATTGCAGTGCCCTGAACCTCCATTTTACAACTCGCTTTTTTGGGAGCTGGCCGCAAAAGCGCAGGATGGCTTCAGGCCCTATTCTGGTTCCGGGGGGCAGGCTGAGCCTGTGGTTAATTCTTCTTCCTGATGGGAAAATAGAGTGACCTGTGCCTGTCCCAAAACCAAGAGCTAGTCTCTCGTTGGTTCCCCGTCTTCCCGTTCATCCTCAGGACAAATTGCAACCTGTACGGAACAGGAGGTTAAAGGTGCTGATGCTCCAAGTAGGGAGCTTGCTAGTAAAGTGGCTGGAATGGCGAACCCGGGCACAAGGAGATGAGAAATGAGGTGTGTTTTAGAAACCTTTCCCCATCACACGGTGTACCATCTTCTGGGTTTCTCATGCATGTTTTTGATGTAGGAAGATGCCCTTGAACCTGGAGATTTGGGACCCATGCGATGGGTACCACGCAGTATTCCTTTAAAGGGTCTGCGTTTGCTCACCCAACCTCACCAAACCTCTCAGCCCCAAGAGTGTCCACCCTTATGTCTCATCCAGCTGTGCGTCTAGATATGGTCAATCCAGGTTACATAACAGCCCCTGAACGCATTGTGTAAGAATTTCTCTCTCTTTCACTGTCTTTGTTTCATGGGTGTTTCAAAGTAATTTATTTTTATAATGGGGTTTAGCTGCTTTTCACGGCTGTGTTTATGCCGCTTTATACCCACTTGACACACTAACAGAGAGATATCAATACATAGGTTTTACGATTATTATTAATCAGATATATTCTTGTGCGTTGAATAGGGCGTGTTGAGTCCAGTTCTCTGAGCAAGGAGTAGGTCTTGTCTATTACATATTGGGTTTATGGAATGGTATCTGAGCTAATTTGATACCCTTGTTTTATGTATCACCCCACCTCACCTTTCCCGTTAAGCAGCCATAGTGTGTTTTCTGCATGTGTGACTCTGTTCTGTTTTGTAATTCAGTTCAAGTGTAACGGTTTTTACATTCCCTCTATCAGTGATACCTTATGAGAAGTGTCCTTTTCTGTGTGACTTATTTAACTTAGAATCGTCGTGCCTAAATCCACTCATCATGCTGCTACTAACCTTATGACATTGATTTCCTGGCTGAGTGATATTCCATTGTACATAAGGACCACAACTTCTTTATCCATTTTTCTCTTTCCTGGGATATTTAAGGTGGAATGAAGTGGAGGTCCTGGTCAACAGAGCAGCCCTAAACTTTGGGGTGCTTGTGTCTTGCTGATTTTTAATTTTCCCAATTTATAACCCCATGAGTGGAAGTGCCCTATGCTCTCTAAGCTGTGTTTTTCAGATGTTTCAGGACTCACCGTACACTTCTCCAGAGTGGCTCTTGGCAATTTACATCCCGCCCATCAGTGTAGCAAGGCTCCCATTTCTCCATGGCCTGTCCTGCATTTCTGGTTTTGACCCTTTTTTCAGCATGGCCCTTTTGACCGATGGGAAGCGAGACTTCTTTGTAGCGCTGATTTGCCTTTCCAGGTTGCTTGGTTGGCCAAAAAGGGCGTATGCGTTTTTTCCTGAATATACTCAGGAAAAAACGCATACGCCCTTTTTGGCCAAGGGCATCATTGTCAACGTTTTGCCACTTTTCATGTGCTTTAAAGGCGATTCGTATCTACCTCCTGAAATCTGTTTCCTGCAATTCTGCCTTGATTTCAAATCCTCTTCTTTGCCTTCCCTCAATATATTTGTGGACGAGAGTTATCATTTACAACTCTGCAGGTTTGTGAATTGCAGTGCCCTGAACCTCCATTTTACAACTCGTTTTTATGGGAGCCGGCCGCAAAATCGCAGAATGGCTTCAGGCCCTGTTCTGGTTCCGGGGGTCAGGCTGAGCCTGTGGTTAATTCTTCTTTCTGATGGGAAAATAGAGTGACCTGTGCCTGTCCCAACACCAAGAGCTAGTCTCTCGTTGGTTCCACGTCTTCCCGTTTATCCTCAGGACAAATTGCAACCTGTACGGAACAGGAGGTTAAAGGTGCTGATGCTCCAAGTAGGGAGCTTGCTAGTAAAGCCGCTGGAATGGCGAACCGGGGCACAAGGAGATGAGAAATGAGGTGCGTTTTAGAAACCTTTCCCCATCACACGGTGTACCATCTTCTGGGTTTCTCATGCATGTTTTTGATGTAGGAAGATGCCCTTGAACCTGGAGATTTGGGACCCATGCGATGGGTACCACGCAGTATTCCTTTAAAGGGT
The DNA here is from genome assembly GCF_965194805.1 of Balaenoptera borealis. Taxonomy (NCBI): domain Eukaryota; kingdom Metazoa; phylum Chordata; class Mammalia; order Artiodactyla; family Balaenopteridae; genus Balaenoptera; species Balaenoptera borealis. Next base: position 72,324 of record NW_028123240.1, on the reverse strand, counting down.
CTGCGTTTGCTCACCCAACCTCACCAAACCTCTCAGCCCCAAGAGTGTCCACCCTTATGTCTCATCCAGCTGTGCGTCTAGATATGGTCAATCCAGGTTGCATCACAGCCCCTGAACGCATTGTGTAAGAATTTCTCTCTCTTTCACTGTCTTTATTTCATGGTTGTTTCAAAGTAATTTATTTTTATAATGGGGTTTAGCTGCTTTTCACTGCTGTGTTTATGCCGCTTTACACCCACTTGACACACTAACAGAGAGATATCAATACATAGGTTTTACGATTATTATTAGTCAGATATATTCTTGTGCGGTGAATAGGGCGTGTTGAGTCCAGTTCTCTGAGCAAGGAGTAGGTCTTGTCTATTACATATTGGGTTTATGGAACGGTATCTGAGCTAATTTGATACCCTTGTTTTATGTATCACCCCACCTCACCTTTCCCGTTAAGCAGCCATAGTGTGTTTTCTGCATGTGTGACTCTGTTCTGTTTTGTAATTCAGTTCAAGTGTAACGGTTTTTACATTCCCTCTATCAGTGATACCTTATGAGAAGTGTCCTTTTCTGTGTGACTTATTTCACTTAGAATCGTCATACCTAAATCCACTCATCATGCTGCTACTAACCTTACGACATTGATTTCCTGGCTGAGTGATATTCCATTGTACATAAGGACCACAACTTCTTTATCCATTTTTCTCTTTCCTGGGATATTTAAGGTGGAATGAAGTGGAGGTCCTGGTCAACAGAGCAGCCCTAAACTTTGGGGTGCTTGTGTCTTGCTGATTTTTCATTTTCCCAATTTATACCCCCATGAGTGGAAGTGCCCTATGCTCTCTAAGCTGTGTTTTTCAGATGTTTCAGGACTCACCGGACACTTCTCCAGAGTGGCTCTTGGCAATTTACATCCCGCCCATCAGTGTAGCAAGGCTCCCATTTCTCCATGGCCTGTCCTGCATTTCTGGTTTTGACACTTTTTTCAGCATGGCCCTTTTGACCGATGGGAAGCGAGACTTCTTTGTAGCGCTGATTTGCCTTTCCAGGTTGCTTGGTTGGCCAAAAAGGGCGTATGCGTTTTTTCCTGAATATATTCAGGAAAAAACGCATACGCCCTTTTTGGCCAAGGGCATCATTGTCAACGTTTTGCCGCTTTTCATGTGCTTTAAAGGCGATTCGTATCTACCTCCTGAAATCTGTTTCCTGCAATTCTGCCTTGATTTCAAATCCTCTTCTTTGCCTTCCCTCAATATATTTGTGGACGAGAGTTCTCATTTATAACTCTGCAGGTTTGTGAATTGCAGTGCCCTGAACCTCCATTTTACAACTCGTTTTTATGGGAGCTGGCCGCAAAATCGCAGAATGGCTTCAGGCCCTGTTCTGGTTCCGGGGGTCAGGCTGAGCCTGTGGTTAATTCTTCTTTCTGATGGGAAAATAGAGTGACCTGTGCCTGTCCCAACACCAAGAGCTAGTCTCTCGTTGGTTCCACGTCTTCCCGTTTATCCTCAGGACAAATTGCAACCTGTACGGAACAGGAGGTTAAAGGTGCTGATGCTCCAAGTAGGGAGCTTGCTAGTAAAGCCGCTGGAATGGCGAACCCGGGCACAAGGAGATGAGAAATGAGGTGCGTTTTAGAAACCTTTCCCCATCACACACTGTACCATCTTCTGGGTTTCTCATGCATGTTTTTGATGTAGGAAGATGCCCTTGAACCTGGAGATTTGGGACCCATGCGATGGGTACCACGCAGTATTCCTTTAAAGGGTCTGCGTTTGCTCACCCAACCTCACCAAACCTCTCAGCCCCAAGAGTGTCCACCCTTATGTCTCATCCAGCTGTGCGTCTAGATATGGTCAATGCAGGTTGCATCACAGCCCCTGAACGCATTGTGTAAGAATTTCTCTCTCTTTCACTGTCTTTGTTTCATGGTGGTTTCAAAGTAATTTATTTTGATAATGGGGTTTAGCTGCTTTTCACTGCTGTGTTTATGCCGCTTTACACCCACTTGACACACTAACAGAGAGATATCAATACATAGGTTTTACGATTATTATTAGTCAGATATATTCTTGTGTGGTGAATAGGGCGTGTTGAGTCCAGTTCTCTGAGCAAGGAGTAGGTCTTGTCTATTACATATTGGGTTTATGGAACGGTATCTGAGCTAATTTGATACCCTTGTTTTATGTATCACCCCACCTCACCTTTCCCGTTAAGCAGCCATAGTGTGTTTTCTGCATGTGTGACTCTGTTCTGTTTTGTAATTCAGTTCAAGTGTAACGGTTTTTACATTCCTTCTATCAGTGATACCGTTTGAGAAGTGTCCTTTTCTGTGTGACTTATTTCACTTAGAATCGTCATACCTAAATCCACTCATCATGCTGCTACTAACCTTACGACATTGATTTCCTGGCTGAGTGATATTCCATTGTACATAAGGACCACAACTTCTTTATCCATTTTTCTCTTTCCTGGGATATTTAAGGTGGAATGAGGTGGAGGTCCTGGTCAACAGAGCAGCCCTAAACGTTGGGGTGCTTGTGTCTTGCTGATTTTTAATTTTCCCAATTTATACCCCCATGAGTGGAAGTGCCCTATGCTCTCTAAGCTGTGTTTTTCAGATGTTTCAGGACTCACCGGACACTAATCCAGAGTGGCTCTTGGCAATTTACATCCCGCCCATCAGTGTAGCAAGGCTCCCATTTCTCCATGGCCTGTCCTGCATTTCTGGTTTTGACACTTTTTTCAGCATGGCCCTTTTGACCGATGGGAAGCGAGACTTCTTTGTAGCGCTGATTTGCTTTTCCAGGTTGCTTGGTTGGCCAAAAAGGGCGTATGCGTTTTTTCCTGAATATATTCAGGAAAAAACGCATACGCCCTTTTTGGCCAAGGGCATCATTGTCAACGTTTTGCCGCTTTTCATGTGCTTTAAATGCGATTCGTATCTACCTCCTGAAATCTGTTTCGTGCACTTCTGCCTTGATTTCAAATCCTCTTCTTTGCCTTCCCTCAATATATTTGTGGACGAGAGTTCTCATTTATAACTCTGCAGGTTTGTGAATTGCAGTGCCCTGAACCTCCATTTTACAACTCGTTTTTATGGGAGCTGGCCGCAAAATCGCAGAATGGCTTCAGGCCCTGTTCTGGTTCTGGGGCGCAGGCTGAGCCTGTGGTTAATTCTTCTTTCTGATGGGAAAATAGAGTGACCTGTGCCTGTCCCAACACCAAGAGCTAGTCTCTCGTTGGTTCCACGTCTTCCCGTTTATCCTCAGGACAAATTGCAACCTGTACGGAACAGGAGGTTAAAGGTGCTGATGCTCCAAGTAGGGAGCTTGCTAGTAAAGCGGCTGGAATGGCGAACCCGGGCACAAGGAGATGAGAAATGAGGTGCGTTTTAGAAACCTTTCCCCATCACACGGTGTACCATCTTCTGGGTTTCTCATGCATGTTTTTGATGTAGGAAGATGCCCTTGAACCTGGAGATTTGGGACCCATGCGATGGGTACCACGCAGTATTCCTTTAAAGGGTCTGCGTTTGCTCACCCAACCTCACCAAACCTCTCAGCCCCAAGAGTGTCCACCCTTATGTCTCATCCAGCTGTGCGTCTAGATATGGTCAATCCAGGTTGCATCACAGCCCCTGAACGCATTGTGTAAGAATTTCTCTCTCTTTCACTGTCTTTGTTTCATGGGTGTTTCAAAGTAATTTATTTTTATAATGGGGTTTAGCTGCTTTTCACTGCTGTGTTTATGCCGCTTTACACCCACTTGACACACTAACAGAGAGATATCAATACATAGGTTTTACGATTATTATTAGTCAGATATATTGTTGTGCGGTGAATAGGGCGTGTTGAGTCCAGTTCTCTGAGCAAGGAGTAGGTCTTGTCTATTACATATTGGGTTTATGGAATGGTATCTGAGCTAATTTGATACCCTTGTTTTATGTATCACCCCACCTCACCTTTCCCGTTAAGCAGCCATAGTGTGTTTTCTGCATGTGTGACTCTGTTCTGTTTTGTAATTCAGTTCAAGTGTAACGGTTTTTACATTCCCTCTATCAGTGATACCGTTTGAGAAGTGTCCTTTTCTGTGTGACTTATTTCACTTAGAATCGTCATACCTAAATCCACTCATCATGCTGCTACTAACCTTACGACATTGATTTCCTGGCTGAGTGATATTCCATTGTACATAAGGACCACAACTTCTTTATCCATTTTTCTCTTTCCTGGGATATTTAAGGTGGAATGAGGTGGAGGTCCTGGTCAACAGAGCAGCCCTAAACGTTGGGGTGCTTGTGTCTTGCTGATTTTTCATTTTCCCAATTTATACCCCCATGAGTGGAAGTGCCCTATGCTCTCTAAGCTGTGTTTTTCAGATGTTTCAGGACTCACCGGACACTTCTCCAGAGTGGCTCTTGGCAATTTACATCCCGCCCATCAGTGTAGCAAGGCTCCCATTTCTCCATGGCCTGTCCTGCATTTCTGGTTTTGACACTTTTTTCAGCATGGCCCTTTTGACCGATGGGAAGCGAGACTTCTTTGTAGCGCTGATTTGCCTTTCCAGGTTGCTTGGTTGGCCAAAAAGGGCGTATGCGTTTTTTCCTGAATATATTCAGGAAAAAACGCATACGCCCTTTTTGGCCAAGGGCATCATTGTCAACGTTTTGCCGCTTTTCATGTGCTTTAAAGGCGATTCGTATCTACCTCCTGAAATCTGTTTCCTGCAATTCTGCCTTGATTTCAAATCCTCTTCTTTGCCTTCCCTCAATATATTTGTGGACGAGAGTTCTCATTTATAACTCTGCAGGTTTGTGAATTGCAGTGCCCTGAACCTCCATTTTACAACTCGTTTTTATGGGAGCTGGCCGCAAAATCGCAGAATGGCTTCAGGCCCTGTTCTGGTTCTGGGGCGCAGGCTGAGCCTGTGGTTAATTCTTCTTTCTGATGGGAAAATAGAGTGACCTGTGCCTGTCCCAACACCAAGAGCTAGTCTCTCGTTGGTTCCACGTCTTCCCGTTTATCCTCAGGACAAATTGCAACCTCTACGGAACAGGAGGTTAAAGGTGCTGATGCTCCAAGTAGGGAGCTTGCTAGTAAAGCCGCTGGAATGGCGAACCCGGGCACAAGGAGATGAGAAATGAGGTGCGTTTTAGAAACCTTTCCCCATCACACGGTGTACCATCTTCCGGGTTTCTCATGCATGTTTTTGATGTAGGAAGATGCCCTTGAACCTGGAGATTTGGGACCCATGCGATGGGTACCACGCAGTATTCCTTTAAAGGGTCTGCGTTTGCTCACCCAACCTCACCAAACCTCTCAGCCCCAAGAGTGTCCACCCTTATGTCTCATCCAGCTGTGGGTCTAGATATGGTCAATCCAGGTTGCATCACAGCCCCTGAACGCATTGTGTAAGAATTTCTCTCTCTTTCACTGTCTTTGTTTCATGGGTGTTTCAAAGTAATTTATTTTTATAATGGGGTTTAGCTGCTTTTCACTGCTGTGTTTATGCCGCTTTACACCCACTTGACACACTAACAGAGAGATATCAATACATAGGTTTTACGATTATTATTAGTCAGATATATTGTTGTGCGGTGAATAGGGCGTGTTGAGTCCAGTTCTCTGAGCAAGGAGTAGGTCTTGTCTATTATATATTGGGTTTATGGAACGGTATCTGAGCTAATTTGATACCTTTGTTTTATGTAGCACCCCACCTCACCTTTCCCGTTAAGCAGCCATAGTGTGTTTTCTGCATGTGTGACTCTGTTCTGTTTTGTAATTCAGTTCAAGTGTAACGGTTTTTACATTCCCTCTATCAGTGATACCTTATGAGAAGTGTCCTTTTCTGTGTGACTTATTTCACTTAGAATCGTCGTACCTAAATCCACTCATCATGCTGCTACTAACCTTACGACATTGATTTCCTGGCTGAGTGATATTCCATTGTACATAAGGACCACAACTTCTTTTTCCATTTTTCTCTTTCCTGGGATATTTAAGGTGGAATGAAGTGGAGGTCCTGGTCAACAGAGCAGCCCTAAACTTTGGGGTGCTTGTGTCTTGCTGATTTTTCATTTTCCCAATTTATACCCCCATGAGTGGAAGTGCCCTATGCTCTCTAAGCTGTGTTTTTCAGATGTTTCAGGACTCACCGGACACTTCTCCAGAGTGGCTGTTGGCAATTTACATCCCGCCCATCAGTGTAGCAAGGCTCCCATTTCTCCATGGCCTGTCCTGCATTTCTGGTTTTGACACTTTTTTCAGCATGGCCCTTTTGACCGATGGGAAGCGAGACTTCTTTGTAGCGCTGATTTGCCTTTCCAGGTTGCTTGGTTGGCCAAAAAGGGCGTATGCGTTTTTTCCTGAATATATTCAGGAAAAAACGCATACGCCCTTTTTGGCCAAGGGCATCATTGTCAACGTTTTGCCGCTTTTCATGTGCTTTAAAGGCGATTCGTATCTACCTCCTGAAATCTGTTTCCTGCAATTCTGCCTTGATTTCAAATCCTCTTCTTTGCCTTCCCTCAATATATTTGTGGACGAGAGTTCTCATTTATAACTCTGCAGGTTTGTGAATTGCAGTGCCCTGAACCTCCATTTTACAACTCGTTTTTATGGGAGCCGGCCGCAAAATCGCAGAATGGCTTCAGGCCCTGTTCTGGTTCCGGGGGTCAGGCTGAGCCTGTGGTTAATTCTTCTTTCTGATGGGAAAATAGAGTGACCTGTGCCTGTCCCAACACCAAGAGCTAGTCTCTCGTTGGTTCCACGTCTTCCCGTTTATCCTCAGGACAAATTGCAACCTGTACAGAACAGGAGGTTAAAGGTGCTGATGCTCCAAGTAGGGAGCTTGCTAGTAAAGCCGCTGGAATGGCGAACCCGGGCACAAGGAGATGAGAAATGAGGTGCGTTTTAGAAACCTTTCCCCATCACACGGTGTACCATCTTCTGGGTTTCTCATGCATGTTTTTGATGTAGGAAGATGCCCTTGAACCTGGAGATTTGGGACCCATGCGATGGGTACCACACAGTATTCCTTTAAAGGGTCTGCGTTTGCTCACCCAACCTCACCAAACCTCTCAGCCCCAAGAGTGTCCACCCTTATGTCTCATCCAGCTGTGTGTCTAGATATGGTCAATCCAGGTTGCATCACAGCCCCTGAACGCATTGTGTAAGAATTTCTCTCTCTTTCACTGTCTTTGTTTCATGGGTGTTTCAAAGTAATTTATTTTTATAATGGGGTTTAGCTGCTTTTCACTGCTGTGTTTATGCCGCTTTACACCCACTTGACACACTAACAGAGAGATATCAATACATAGGTTTTACGATTATTATTAGTCAGATATATTCTTGTGCGGTGAATAGGACGTGTTGAGTCCAGTTCTCTGAGCAAGGAGTAGGTCTTGTCTATTACATATTGGGTTTATGGAATGGTATCTGAGCTAATTTGATACCCTTGTTTTATGTAGCACCCCACCTCACCTTTCCCGTTAAGCAGCCATAGTGTGTTTTCTGCATGTGTGACTCTGTTCTGTTTTGTAATTCAGTTCAAGTGTAACGGTTTTTACATTCCCTCTATCAGTGATACCTTATGAGTAGTGTCCTTTTCTGTGTGACTTATTTCACTTAGAATCGTCATACCTAAATCCACTCATCATGCTGCTACTAACCTTACGACATTGATTTCCTGGCTGAGTGATATTCCATTGTACATAAGGACCACAACTTCTTTATCCATTTTTCTCTTTCCTGGGATATTTAAGGTGGAATGAGGTGGAGGTCCTGGTCAACAGAGCAGCCCTAAAAGTTGGGGTGCTTGTGTCTTGCTGATTTTTAATTTTCCCAATTTATACCCCCATGAGTGGAAGTGCCCTATGCTCTCTAAGCTGTGTTTTTCAGATGTTTCAGGACTCACCGGACACTTCTCCAGAGTGGCTCTTGGCAATTTACATCCCGCCCATCAGTGTAGCAAGGCTCCCATTTCTCCATGGCCTGTCTTCCATTTCTGGTTTTGACACTTTTTTCAGCATGGCCCTTTTGACCGATGGGAAGCGAGACTTCTTTGTAGCGCTGATTTGCCTTTCCAGGTTGCTTGGTTGGCCAAAAAGGGCGTATGCGTTTTTTCCTGAATATATTCAGGAAAAAACGCATACGCCCTTTTTGGCCAAGGGCATCATTGTCAACGTTTTGCCGCTTTTCATGTGCTTTAAATGCGATTCGTATCTACCTCCTGAAATCTGTTTCGTGCACTTCTGCCTTGATTTCAAATCCTCTTCTTTGCCTTCCCTCAATATATTTGTGGACGAGAGTTCTCATTTATAACTCTGCAGGTTTGTGAATTGCAGTGCCCTGAACCTCCATTTTACAACTCGTTTTTATGGGAGCTGGCCGCAAAATCGCAGAATGGCTTCAGGCCCTGTTCTGGTTCTGGGGCGCAGGCTGAGCCTGTGGTTAATTCTTCTTTCTGATGGGAAAATAGAGTGACCTGTGCCTGTCCCAACACCAAGAGCTAGTCTCTCGTTGGTTCCACGTCTTCCCGTTTATCCTCAGGACAAATTGCAACCTGTACGGAACAGGAGGTTAAAGGTGCTGATGCTCCAAGTAGGGAGCTTGCTAGTAAAGCGGCTGGAATGGCGAACCCGGGCACAAGGAGATGAGAAATGAGGTGCGTTTTAGAAACCTTTCCCCATCACACGGTGTACCATCTTCTGGGTTTCTCATGCATGTTTTTGATGTAGGAAGATGCCCTTGAACCTGGAGATTTGGGACCCATGCGATGGGTACCACGCAGTATTCCTTTAAAGGGTCTGCGTTTGCTCACCCAACCTCACCAAACCTCTCAGCCCCAAGAGTGTCCACCCTTATGTCTCATCCAGCTGTGCGTCTAGATATGGTCAATCCAGGTTGCATCACAGCCCCTGAACGCATTGTGTAAGAATTTCTCTCTCTTTCACTGTCTTTGTTTCATGGGTGTTTCAAAGTAATTTATTTTTATAATGGGGTTTAGCTGCTTTTCACTGCTGTGTTTATGCCGCTTTACACCCACTTGACACACTAACAGAGAGATATCAATACATAGGTTTTACGATTATTATTAGTCAGATATATTGTTGTGCGGTGAATAGGGCGTGTTGAGTCCAGTTCTCTGAGCAAGGAGTAGGTCTTGTCTATTACATATTGGGTTTATGGAATGGTATCTGAGCTAATTTGATACCCTTGTTTTATGTATCACCCCACCTCACCTTTCCCGTTAAGCAGCCATAGTGTGTTTTCTGCATGTGTGACTCTGTTCTGTTTTGTAATTCAGTTCAAGTGTAACGGTTTTTACATTCCCTCTATCAGTGATACCGTTTGAGAAGTGTCCTTTTCTGTGTGACTTATTTCACTTAGAATCGTCATACCTAAATCCACTCATCATGCTGCTACTAACCTTACGACATTGATTTCCTGGCTGAGTGATATTCCATTGTACATAAGGACCACAACTTCTTTATCCATTTTTCTCTTTCCTGGGATATTTAAGGTGGAATGAGGTGGAGGTCCTGGTCAACAGAGCAGCCCTAAACGTTGGGGTGCTTGTGTCTTGCTGATTTTTCATTTTCCCAATTTATACCCCCATGAGTGGAAGTGCCCTATGCTCTCTAAGCTGTGTTTTTCAGATGTTTCAGGACTCACCGGACACTTCTCCAGAGTGGCTGTTGGCAATTTACATCCCGCCCATCAGTGTAGCAAGGCTCCCATTTCTCCATGGCCTGTCCTGCATTTCTGGTTTTGACACTTTTTTCAGCATGGCCCTTTTGACCGATGGGAAGCGAGACTTCTTTGTAGCGCTGATTTGCCTTTCCAGGTTGCTTGGTTGGCCAAAAAGGGCGTATGCGTTTTTTCCTGAATATATTCAGGAAAAAACGCATACGCCCTTTTTGGCCAAGGGCATCATTGTCAACGTTTTGCCGCTTTTCATGTGCTTTAAAGGCGATTCGTATCTACCTCCTGAAATCTGTTTCCTGCAATTCTGCCTTGATTTCAAATCCTCTTCTTTGCCTTCCCTCAATATATTTGTGGACGAGAGTTCTCATTTATAACTCTGCAGGTTTGTGAATTGCAGTGCCCTGAACCTCCATTTTACAACTCGTTTTTATGGGAGCTGGCCGCAAAATCGCAGAATGGCTTCAGGCCCTGTTCTGGTTCTGGGGCGCAGGCTGAGCCTGTGGTTAATTCTTCTTTCTGATGGGAAAATAGAGTGACCTGTGCCTGTCCCAACACCAAGAGCTAGTCTCTCGTTGGTTCCACGTCTTCCCGTTTATCCTCAGGACAAATTGCAACCTCTACGGAACAGGAGGTTAAAGGTGCTGATGCTCCAAGTAGGGAGCTTGCTAGTAAAGCCGCTGGAATGGCGAACCCGGGCACAAGGAGATGAGAAATGAGGTGCGTTTTAGAAACCTTTCCCCATCACACGGTGTACCATCTTCCGGGTTTCTCATGCATGTTTTTGATGTAGGAAGATGCCCTTGAACCTGGAGATTTGGGACCCATGCGATGGGTACCACGCAGTATTCCTTTAAAGGGTCTGCGTTTGCTCACCCAACCTCACCAAACCTCTCAGCCCCAAGAGTGTCCACCCTTATGTCTCATCCAGCTGTGCGTCTAGATATGGTCAATCCAGGTTGCATCACAGCCCCTGAACGCATTGTGTAAGAATTTCTCTCTCTTTCACTGTCTTTGTTTCATGGGTGTTTCAAAGTAATTTATTTTTATAATGGGGTTTAGCTGCTTTTCACTGCTGTGTTTATGCCGCTTTACACCCACTTGACACACTAACAGAGAGATATCAATACATAGGTTTTACGATTATTATTAGTCAGATATATTGTTGTGCGGTGAATAGGGCGTGTTGAGTCCAGTTCTCTGAGCAAGGAGTAGGTCTTGTCTATTATATATTGGGTTTATGGAACGGTATCTGAGCTAATTTGATACCTTTGTTTTATGTAGCACCCCACCTCACCTTTCCCGTTAAGCAGCCATAGTGTGTTTTCTGCATGTGTGACTCTGTTCTGTTTTGTAATTCAGTTCAAGTGTAACGGTTTTTACATTCCCTCTATCAGTGATACCTTATGAGAAGTGTCCTTTTCTGTGTGACTTATTTCACTTAGAATCGTCGTACCTAAATCCACTCATCATGCTGCTACTAACCTTACGACATTGATTTCCTGGCTGAGTGATATTCCATTGTACATAAGGACCACAACTTCTTTTTCCATTTTTCTCTTTCCTGGGATATTTAAGGTGGAATGAAGTGGAGGTCCTGGTCAACAGAGCAGCCCTAAACTTTGGGGTGCTTGTGTCTTGCTGATTTTTCATTTTCCCAATTTATACCCCCATGAGTGGAAGTGCCCTATGCTCTCTAAGCTGTGTTTTTCAGATGTTTCAGGACTCACCGGACACTTCTCCAGAGTGGCTGTTGGCAATTTACATCCCGCCCATCAGTGTAGCAAGGCTCCCATTTCTCCATGGCCTGTCCTGCATTTCTGGTTTTGACACTTTTTTCAGCATGGCCCTTTTGACCGATGGGAAGCGAGACTTCTTTGTAGCGCTGATTTGCCTTTCCAGGTTGCTTGGTTGGCCAAAAAGGGCGTATGCGTTTTTTCCTGAATATATTCAGGAAAAAACGCATACGCCCTTTTTGGCCAAGGGCATCATTGTCAACGTTTTGCCGCTTTTCATGTGCTTTAAAGGCGATTCGTATCTACCTCCTGAAATCTGTTTCCTGCAATTCTGCCTTGATTTCAAATCCTCTTCTTTGCCTTCCCTCAATATATTTGTGGACGAGAGTTCTCATTTATAACTCTGCAGGTTTGTGAATTGCAGTGCCCTGAACCTCCATTTTACAACTCGTTTTTATGGGAGCCGGCCGCAAAATCGCAGAATGGCTTCAGGCCCTGTTCTGGTTCCGGGGGTCAGGCTGAGCCTGTGGTTAATTCTTCTTTCTGATGGGAAAATAGAGTGACCTGTGCCTGTCCCAACACCAAGAGCTAGTCTCTCGTTGGTTCCACGTCTTCCCGTTTATCCTCAGGACAAATTGCAACCTGTACAGAACAGGAGGTTAAAGGTGCTGATGCTCCAAGTAGGGAGCTTGCTAGTAAAGCCGCTGGAATGGCGAACCCGGGCACAAGGAGATGAGAAATGAGGTGCGTTTTAGAAACCTTTCCCCATCACACGGTGTACCATCTTCTGGGTTTCTCATGCATGTTTTTGATGTAGGAAGATGCCCTTGAACCTGGAGATTTGGGACCCATGCGATGGGTACCACACAGTATTCCTTTAAAGGGTCTGCGTTTGCTCACCCAACCTCACCAAACCTCTCAGCCCCAAGAGTGTCCACCCTTATGTCTCATCCAGCTGTGTGTCTAGATATGGTCAATCCAGGTTGCATCACAGCCCCTGAACGCATTGTGTAAGAATTTCTCTCTCTTTCACTGTCTTTGTTTCATGGGTGTTTCAAAGTAATTTATTTTTATAATGGGGTTTAGCTGCTTTTCACTGCTGTGTTTATGCCGCTTTACACCCACTTGACACACTAACAGAGAGATATCAATACATAGGTTTTACGATTATTATTAGTCAGATATATTCTTGTGCGGTGAATAGGACGTGTTGAGTCCAGTTCTCTGAGCAAGGAGTAGGTCTTGTCTATTACATATTGGGTTTATGGAATGGTATCTGAGCTAATTTGATACCCTTGTTTTATGTAGCACCCCACCTCACCTTTCCCGTTAAGCAGCCATAGTGTGTTTTCTGCATGTGTGACTCTGTTCTGTTTTGTAATTCAGTTCAAGTGTAACGGTTTTTACATTCCCTCTATCAGTGATACCTTATGAGTAGTGTCCTTTTCTGTGTGACTTATTTCACTTAGAATCGTCATACCTAAATCCACTCATCATGCTGCTACTAACCTTACGACATTGATTTCCTGGCTGAGTGATATTCCATTGTACATAAGGACCACAACTTCTTTATCCATTTTTCTCTTTCCTGGGATATTTAAGGTGGAATGAGGTGGAGGTCCTGGTCAACAGAGCAGCCCTAAACGTTGGGGTGCTTGTGTCTTGCTGATTTTTAATTTTCCCAATTTATACCCCCATGAGTGGAAGTGCCCTATGCTCTCTAAGCTGTGTTTTTCAGATGTTTCAGGACTCACCGGACACTTCTCCAGAGTGGCTCTTGGCAATTTACATCCCGCCCATCAGTGTAGCAAGGCTCCCATTTCTCCATGGCCTGTCCTGCATTTCTGGTTTTGACACTTTTTTCAGCATGGCCCTTTTGACCGATGGGAAGCGAGACTTCTTTGTAGCGCTGATTTGCCTTTCCAGGTTGCTTGGTTGGCCAAAAAGGGCGTATGCGTTTTTTCCTGAATATATTCAGGAAAAAACGCATACGCCCTTTTTGGCCAAGGGCATCATTGTCAACGTTTTGCCGCTTTTCATGTGCTTTAAAGGCGATTCGTATCTACCTCCTGAAATCTGTTTCCTGCAATTCTGCCTTGATTTCAAATCCTCTTCTTTGCCTTCCCTCAATATATTTGTGGACGAGAGTTATCATTTATAACTCTGCAGGTTTGTGAATTGCAGTGCCCTGAACCTCCATTTTACAACTCGTTTTTATGGGAGCTGGCCACAAAATCGCAGAATGGCTTCAGGCCCTGTTCTGGTTCTGGGTCGCAGGCTGAGCCTGTGGTTAATTCTTCTTTCTGATGGGAAAATAGAGTGACCTGTGCCTGTCCCAACACCAAGAGCTAGTCTCTCGTTGGTTCCACGTCTTCCCGTTTATCCTCAGGACAAATTGCAACCTGTATGGAACAGGAGGTTAAAGGTGCTGATGCTCCAAGTAGGGAGCTTGCTAGTAAAGAGGCTGGAAAGGCGAACCCGGGCACAAGGAGATGAGAAATGAGGTGTGTTTTAGAAACCTTTCCCCATCACACGGTGTACCATCTTCTGGGTTTCTCATGCATGTTTTTGATGTAGGAAGATGCCCTTGAACCTGGAGATTTGGGACCCATGCGATGGGTACCACGCAGTATTCCTTTAAAGGGTCTGCGTTTGCTCACCCAACCTCACCAAACCTCTCAGCCCCAAGAGTGTCCACCCTTATGTCTCATCCAGCTGTGCGTCTAGATATGGTCAATCCAGGTTGCATCACAGCCCCTGAACGCATTGTGTAAGAATTTCTCTCTCTTTCACTGTCTTTGTTTCATGGGTGTTTCAAAGTAATTTATTTTTATAATGGGGTTTAGCTGCTTTTCACTGCTGTGTTTATGCCGCTTTACACCCACTTGACACACTAACAGAGAGATATCAATACATAGGTTTTACGATTATTATTAGTCAGATATATTCTTGTGCGGTGAATAGGGCGTGTTGAGTCCAGTTCTCTGAGCAAGGAGTAGGTCTTGTCTATTACATATTGGGTTTATGGAACGGTATCTGAGCTAATTTGATACCCTTGTTTTATGTATCACCCCACCTCACCTTTCCCGTTAAGCAGCCATAGTGTGTTTTCTGCATGTGTGACTCTGTTCTGTTTTGTAATTCAGTTCAAGTGTAACGGTTTTTACATTCCCTCTATCAGTGATACCTTATGAGAAGTGTCCTTTTCTGTGTGACTTATTTCACTTAGAATCGTCGTACCTAAATCCACTCATCATGCTGCTACTAACCTTACGACATTGATTTCCTGGCTGAGTGATATTCCATTGTACATAAGGACCACAACTTCTTTATCCATTTTTCTCTTTCCTGGGATATCTAAGGTGGAATGAAGTGGAGGTCCTGGTCAACAGAGCAGCCCTCAACTTTGGGGTGCTTGTGTCTTGCTGATTTTTCATTTTCCCAATTTATACCCCCATGAGTGGAAGTGCCCTATGCTCTCTAAGCTGTGTTTTTCAGATGTTTCAGGACTCACCGGACACTTCTCCAGAGTGGCTGTTGGCAATTTACATCCCGCCCATCAGTGTAGCAAGGCTCCCATTTCTCCATGGCCTGTCCTGCATTTCTGGTTTTGACACTTTTTTCAGCATGGCCCTTTTGACCGATGGGAAGCGAGACTTCTTTGTAGCGCTGATTTGCCTTTCCAGGTTGCTTGGTTGGCCAAAAAGGGCGTATGCGTTTTTTCCTGAATATATTCAGGAAAAAACGCATACGCCCTTTTTGGCCAAGGGCATCATTGTCAACGTTTTGCCGCTTTTCATGTGCTTTAAAGGCGATTCGTATCTACCTCCTGAAATCTGTTTCCTGCAATTCTGCCTTGATTTCAAATCCTCTTCTTTGCCTTCCCTCAATATATTTGTGGACGAGAGTTCTCATTTATAACTCTGCAGGTTTGTGAATTGCAGTGCCCTGAACCTCCATTTTACAACTCGTTTTTATGGGAGCCGGCCGCAAAATCGCAGAATGGCTTCAGGCCCTGTTCTGGTTCCGGGGGTCAGGCTGAGCCTGTGGTTAATTCTTCTTTCTGATGGGAAAATAGAGTGACCTGTGCCTGTCCCAACACCAAGAGCTAGTCTCTCGTTGGTTCCACGTCTTCCCGTTTATCCTCAGGACAAATTGCAACCTGTACAGAACAGGAGGTTAAAGGTGCTGATGCTCCAAGTAGGGAGCTTGCTAGTAAAGCCGCTGGAATGGCGAACCCGGGCACAAGGAGATGAGAAATGAGGTGCGTTTTAGAAACCTTTCCCCATCACACGGTGTACCATCTTCTGGGTTTCTCATGCATGTTTTTGATGTAGGAAGATGCCCTTGAACCTGGAGATTTGGGACCCATGCGATGGGTACCACGCAGTATTCCTTTAAAGGGTCTGCGTTTGCTCACCCAACCTCACCAAACCTCTCAGCCCCAAGAGTGTCCACCCTTATGTCTCATCCAGCTGTGCGTCTAGATATGGTCAATCCAGGTTGCATCACAGCCCCTGAACGCATTGTGTAAGAATTTCTCTCTCTTTCACTGTCTTTGTTTCATGGGTGTTTCAAAGTAATTTATTTTTATAATGGGGTTTAGCTGCTTTTCACTGCTGTGTTTATGCCGCTTTACACCCACTTGACACACTAACAGAGAGATATCAATACATAGGTTTTACGATTATTATTAGTCAGATATATTGTTGTGCGGTGAATAGGGCGTGTTGAGTCCAGTTCTCTGAGCAAGGAGTAGGTCTTGTCTATTATATATTGGGTTTATGGAACGGTATCTGAGCTAATTTGATACCTTTGTTTTATGTATCACCCCACCTCACCTTTCCCGTTAAGCAGCCATAGTGTGTTTTCTGCATGTGTGACTCTGTTCTGTTTTGTAATTCAGTTCAAGTGTAACGGTTTTTACATTCCCTCTATCAGTGATACCTTATGAGAAGTGTCCTTTTCTGTGTGACTTATTTCACTTAGAATCGTCGTACCTAAATCCACTCATCATGCTGCTACTAACCTTACGACATTGATTTCCTGGCTGAGTGATATTCCATTGTACATAAGGACCACAACTTCTTTTTCCATTTTTCTCTTTCCTGGGATATTTAAGGTGGAATGAAGTGGAGGTCCTGGTCAACAGAGCAGCCCTAAACTTTGGGGTGCTTGTGTCTTGCTGATTTTTCATTTTCCCAATTTATACCCCCATGAGTGGAAGTGCCCTATGCTCTCTAAGCTGTGTTTTTCAGATGTTTCAGGACTCACCGGACACTTCTCCAGAGTGGCTGTTGGCAATTTACATCCCGCCCATCAGTGTAGCAAGGCTCCCATTTCTCCATGGCCTGTCCTGCATTTCTGGTTTTGACACTTTTTTCAGCATGGCCCTTTTGACCGATGGGAAGCGAGACTTCTTTGTAGCGCTGATTTGCCTTTCCAGGTTGCTTGGTTGGCCAAAAAGGGCGTATGCGTTTTTTCCTGAATATATTCTGGAAAAAACGCATACGCCCTTTTTGGCCAAGGGCATCATTGTCAACGTTTTGCCGCTTTTCATGTGCTTTAAAGGCGATTCGTATCTACCTCCTGAAATCTGTTTCCTGCAATTCTGCCTTGATTTCAAATCCTCTTCTTTGCCTTCCCTCAATATTTTTGTGGACGAGAGTTCTCATTTATAACTCTGCAGGTTTGTGAATTGCAGTGCCCTGAACCTCCATTTTACAACTCGTTTTTATGGGAGCCGGCCGCAAAATCGCAGAATGGCTTCAGGCCCTGTTCTGGTTCCGGGGGTCAGGCTGAGCCTGTGGTTAATTCTTCTTTCTGATGGGAAAATAGAGTGACCTGTGCCTGTCCCAACACCAAGAGCTAGTCTCTCGTTGGTTCCACGTCTTCCCGTTTATCCTCAGGACAAATTGCAACCTGTACAGAACAGGAGGTTAAAGGTGCTGATGCTCCAAGTAGGGAGCTTGCTAGTAAAGCCGCTGGAATGGCGAACCCGGGCACAAGGAGATGAGAAATGAGGTGCGTTTTAGAAACCTTTCCCCATCACACGGTGTACCATCTTCTGGGTTTCTCATGCATGTTTTTGATGTAGGAAGATGCCCTTGAACCTGGAGATTTGGGACCCATGCGATGGGTACCACACAGTATTCCTTTAAAGGGTCTGCGTTTGCTCACCCAACCTCACCAAACCTCTCAGCCCCAAGAGTGTCCACCCTTATGTCTCATCCAGCTGTGTGTCTAGATATGGTCAATCCAGGTTGCATCACAGCCCCTGAACGCATTGTGTAAGAATTTCTCTCTCTTTCACTGTCTTTGTTTCATGGGTGTTTCAAAGTAATTTATTTTTATAATGGGGTTTAGCTGCTTTTCACTGCTGTGTTTATGCCGCTTTACACCCACTTGACACACTAACAGAGAGATATCAATACATAGGTTTTACGATTATTATTAGTCAGATATATTCTTGTGCGGTGAATAGGACGTGTTGAGTCCAGTTCTCTGAGCAAGGAGTAGGTCTTGTCTATTACATATTGGGTTTATGGAATGGTATCTGAGCTAATTTGATACCCTTGTTTTATGTAGCACCCCACCTCACCTTTCCCGTTAAGCAGCCATAGTGTGTTTTCTGCATGTGTGACTCTGTTCTGTTTTGTAATTCAGTTCAAGTGTAACGGTTTTTACATTCCCTCTATCAGTGATACCTTATGAGTAGTGTCCTTTTCTGTGTGACTTATTTCACTTAGAATCGTCATACCTAAATCCACTCATCATGCTGCTACTAACCTTACGACATTGATTTCCTGGCTGAGTGATATTCCATTGTACATAAGGACCACAACTTCTTTATCCATTTTTCTCTTTCCTGGGATATTTAAGGTGGAATGAGGTGGAGGTCCTGGTCAACAGAGCAGCCCTAAACGTTGGGGTGCTTGTGTCTTGCTGATTTTTCATTTTCCCAATTTATACCCCCATGAGTGGAAGTGCCCTATGCTCTCTAAGCTGTGTTTTTCAGATGTTTCAGGACTCACCGGACACTTCTCCAGAGTGGCTCTTGGCAATTTACATCCCGCCCATCAGTGTAGCAAGGCTCCCATTTCTCCATGGCCTGTCCTGCATTTCTGGTTTTGACACTTTTTTCAGCATGGCCCTTTTGACCGATGGGAAGCGAGACTTCTTTGTAGCGCTGATTTGCCTTTCCAGGTTGCTTGGTTGGCCAAAAAGGGCGTATGCGTTTTTTCCTGAATATATTCAGGAAAAAACGCATACGCCCTTTTTGGCCAAGGGCATCATTGTCAACGTTGTGCCGCTTTTCATGTGCTTTAAAGGCGATTCGTATCTACCTCCTGAAATCTGTTTCCTGCAATTCTGCCTTGATTTCAAATCCTCTTCTTTGCCTTCCCTCAATATATTTGTGGACGAGAGTTATCATTTATAACTCTGCAGGTTTGTGAATTGCAGTGCCCTGAACCTCCATTTTACAACTCGTTTTTATGGGAGCTGGCCGCAAAATCGCAGAATGGCTTCAGGCCCTGTTCTGGTTCTGGGTCGCAGGCTGAGCCTGTGGTTAATTCTTCTTTCTGATGGGAAAATAGAGTGACCTGTGCCTGTCCCAACACCAAGAGCTAGTCTCTCGTTGGTTCCACGTCTTCCCGTTTATCCTCAGGACAAATTGCAACCTGTATGGAACAGGAGGTTAAAGGTGCTGATGCTCCAAGTAGGGAGCTTGCTAGTAAAGAGGCTGGAAAGGCGAACCCGGGCACAAGGAGATGAGAAATGAGGTGTGTTTTAGAAACCTTTCCCCATCACACGGTGTACCATCTTCTGGGTTTCTCATGCATGTTTTTGATGTAGGAAGATGCCCTTGAACCTGGAGATTTGGGACCCATGCGATGGGTACCACGCAGTATTCCTTTAAAGGGTCTGCGTTTGCTCACCCAACCTCACCAAACCTCTCAGCCCCAAGAGTGTCCACCCTTATGTCTCATCCAGCTGTGCGTCTAGATATGGTCAATCCAGGTTGCATCACAGCCCCTGAACGCATTGTGTAAGAATTTCTCTCTCTTTCACTGTCTTTGTTTCATGGGTGTTTCAAAGTAATTTATTTTTATAATGGGGTTTAGCTGCTTTTCACTGCTGTGTTTATGCCGCTTTACACCCACTTGACACACTAACAGAGAGATATCAATACATAGGTTTTACGATTATTATTAGTCAGATATATTCTTGTGCGGTGAATAGGGCGTGTTGAGTCCAGTTCTCTGAGCAAGGAGTAGGTCTTGTCTATTACATATTGGGTTTATGGAACGGTATCTGAGCTAATTTGATACCCTTGTTTTATGTATCACCCCACCTCACCTTTCCCGTTAAGCAGCCATAGTGTGTTTTCTGCATGTGTGACTCTGTTCTGTTTTGTAATTCAGTTCAAGTGTAACGGTTTTTACATTCCCTCTATCAGTGATACCTTATGAGAAGTGTCCTTTTCTGTGTGACTTATTTCACTTAGAATCGTCGTACCTAAATCCACTCATCATGCTGCTACTAACCTTACGACATTGATTTCCTGGCTGAGTGATATTCCATTGTACATAAGGACCACAACTTCTTTATCCATTTTTCTCTTTCCTGGGATATCTAAGGTGGAATGAAGTGGAGGTCCTGGTCAACAGAGCAGCCCTCAACTTTGGGGTGCTTGTGTCTTGCTGATTTTTCATTTTCCCAATTTATACCCCCATGAGTGGAAGTGCCCTATGCTCTCTAAGCTGTGTTTTTCAGATGTTTCAGGACTCACCGGACACTTCTCCAGAGTGGCTGTTGGCAATTTACATCCCGCCCATCAGTGTAGCAAGGCTCCCATTTCTCCATGGCCTGTCCTGCATTTCTGGTTTTGACACTTTTTTCAGCATGGCCCTTTTGACCGATGGGAAGCGAGACTTCTTTGTAGCGCTGATTTGCCTTTCCAGGTTGCTTGGTTGGCCAAAAAGGGCGTATGCGTTTTTTCCTGAATATATTCAGGAAAAAACGCATACGCCCTTTTTGGCCAAGGGCATCATTGTCAACGTTTTGCCGCTTTTCATGTGCTTTAAAGGCGATTCGTATCTACCTCCTGAAATCTGTTTCCTGCAATTCTGCCTTGATTTCAAATCCTCTTCTTTGCCTTCCCTCAATATATTTGTGGACGAGAGTTCTCATTTATAACTCTGCAGGTTTGTGAATTGCAGTGCCCTGAACCTCCATTTTACAACTCGTTTTTATGGGAGCCGGCCGCAAAATCGCAGAATGGCTTCAGGCCCTGTTCTGGTTCCGGGGGTCAGGCTGAGCCTGTGGTTAATTCTTCTTTCTGATGGGAAAATAGAGTGACCTGTGCCTGTCCCAACACCAAGAGCTAGTCTCTCGTTGGTTCCACGTCTTCCCGTTTATCCTCAGGACAAATTGCAACCTGTACAGAACAGGAGGTTAAAGGTGCTGATGCTCCAAGTAGGGAGCTTGCTAGTAAAGCCGCTGGAATGGCGAACCCGGGCACAAGGAGATGAGAAATGAGGTGCGTTTTAGAAACCTTTCCCCATCACACGGTGTACCATCTTCTGGGTTTCTCATGCATGTTTTTGATGTAGGAAGATGCCCTTGAACCTGGAGATTTGGGGCCCATGCGATGGGTACCACACAGTATTCCTTTAAAGGGTCTGCGTTTGCTCACCCAACCTCACCAAACCTCTCAGCCCCAAGAGTGTCCACCCTTATGTCTCATCCAGCTGTGCGTCTAGATATGGTCATTGCAGGTTGCATCACAGCCCCTGAACGCATTGTGTAAGAATTTCTCTCTCTTTCACTGTCTTTGTTTCATGGTGGTTTCAAAGTAATTTATTTTGATAATGGGGTTTAGCTGCTTTTCACTGCTGTGTTTATGCCGCTTTACACCCACTTGACACACTAACAGAGAGATATCAATACATAGGTTTTACGATTATTATTAGTCAGATATATTCTTGTGTGGTGAATAGGGCGTGTTGAGTCCAGTTCTCTGAGCAAGGAGTAGGTCTTGTCTATTACATATTGGGTTTATGGAACGGTATCTGAGCTAATTTGATACCCTTGTTTTATGTATCACCCCACCTCACCTTTCCCGTTAAGCAGCCATAGTGTGTTTTCTGCATGTGTGACTCTGTTCTGTTTTGTAATTCAGTTCAAGTGTAACGGTTTTTACATTCCCTCTATCAGTGATACCGTTTGAGAAGTGTCCTTTTCTGTGTGACTTATTTCACTTAGAATCGTCATACCTAAATCCACTCATCATGCTGCTACTAACCTTACGACATTGATTTCCTGGCTGAGTGATATTCCATTGTACATAAGGACCACAACTTCTTTATCCATTTTTCTCTTTCCTGGGATATTTAAGGTGGAATGAGGTGGAGGTCCTGGTCAACAGAGCAGCCCTAAACGTTGGGGTGCTTATGTCTTGCTGATTTTTAATTTTCCCAATTTATACCCCCATGAGTGGAAGTGCCCTATGCTCTCTAAGCTGTGTTTTTCAGATGTTTCAGGACTCACCGGACACTTCTCCAGAGTGGCTCTTGGCAATTTACATCCCGCCCATCAGTGTAGCAAGGCTCCCATTTCTCCATGGCCTGTCCTGCATTTCTGGTTTTGACACTTTTTTCAGCATGGCCCTTTTGACCGATGGGAAGCGAGACTTCTTTGTAGCGCTGATTTGCCTTTCCAGGTTGCTTGGTTGGCCAAAAAGGGCGTATGCGTTTTTTCCTGAATATATTCAGGAAAAAACGCATACGCCCTTTTTGGCCAAGGGCATCATTGTCAACGTTTTGCCGCTTTTCATGTGCTTTAAAGGCGATTCGTATCTACCTCCTGAAATCTGTTTCGTGCACTTCTGCCTTGATTTCAAATCCTCTTCTTTGCCTTCCCTCAATATATTTGTGGACGAGAGTTCTCATTTATAACTCTGCAGGTTTGTGAATTGCAGTGCCCTGAACCTCCATTTTACAACTCGTTTTTATGGGAGCTGGCCGCAAAATCGCAGAATGGCTTCAGGCCCTGTTCTGGTTCTGGGGCGCAGGCTGAGCCTGTGGTTAATTCTTCTTTCTGATGGGAAAATAGAGTGACCTGTGCCTGTCCCAACACCAAGAGCTAGTCTCTCGTTGGTTCCACGTCTTCCCGTTTATCCTCAGGACAAATTGCAACCTGTACGGAACAGGAGGTTAAAGGTGCTGATGCTCCAAGTAGGGAGCTTGCTAGTAAAGCGGCTGGAATGGCGAACCCGGGCACAAGGAGATGAGAAATGAGGTGCGTTTTAGAAACCTTTCCCCATCACACGGTGTACCATCTTCTGGGTTTCTCATGCATGTTTTTGATGTAGGAAGATGCCCTTGAACCTGGAGATTTGGGACCCATGCGATGGGTACCACGCAGTATTCCTTTAAAGGGTCTGCGTTTGCTCACCCAACCTCACCAAACCTCTCAGCCCCAAGAGTGTCCACCCTTATGTCTCATCCAGCTGTGCGTCTAGATATGGTCAATCCAGGTTGCATCACAGCCCCTGAACGCATTGTGTAAGAATTTCTCTCTCTTTCACTGTCTTTGTTTCATGGGTGTTTCAAAGTAATTTATTTTTATAATGGGGTTTAGCTGCTTTTCACTGCTGTGTTTATGCCGCTTTACACCCACTTGACACACTAACAGAGAGATATCAATACATAGGTTTTACGATTATTATTAGTCAGATATATTGTTGTGCGGTGAATAGGGCGTGTTGAGTCCAGTTCTCTGAGCAAGGAGTAGGTCTTGTCTATTACATATTGGGTTTATGGAATGGTATCTGAGCTAATTTGATACCCTTGTTTTATGTATCACCCCACCTCACCTTTCCCGTTAAGCAGCCATAGTGTGTTTTCTGCATGTGTGACTCTGTTCTGTTTTGTAATTCAGTTCAAGTGTAACGGTTTTTACATTCCCTCTATCAGTGATACCTTATGAGAAGTGTCCTTTTCTGTGTGACTTATTTCACTTAGAATCGTCATACCTAAATCCACTCATCATGCTGCTACTAACCTTACGACATTGATTTCCTGGCTGAGTGATATTCCATTGTACATAAGGACCACAACTTCTTTATCCATTTTTCTCTTTCCTGGGATATTTAAGGTGGAATGAAGTGGAGGTCCTGGTCAACAGAGCAGCCCTAAACTTTGGGGTGCTTGTGTCTTGCTGATTTTTCATTTTCCCAATTTATACCCCCATGAGTGGAAGTGCCCTATGCTCTCTAAGCTGTGTTTTTCAGATGTTTCAGGACTCACCGGACACTTCTCCAGAGTGGCTCTTGGCAATTTACATCCCGCCCATCAGTGTAGCAAGGCTCCCATTTCTCTATGGCCTGTCCTGCGTTTCTGGTTTTGACACTTTTTTCAGCATGGCCCTTTTGACCGATGGGAAGCGAGACTTCTTTGTAGCGCTGATTTGCCTTTCCAGGTTGCTTGGTTGGCCAAAAAGGGCGTATGCGTTTTTTCCTGAATATATTCAGGAAAAAACGCATACGCCCTTTTTGGCCAAGGGCATCATTGTCAACGTTTTGCCGCTTTTCATGTGCTTTAAAGGCGATTCGTATCTACCTCCTGAAATCTGTTTCCTGCAATTCTGCCTTGATTTCAAATCCTCTTCTTTGCCTTCCCTCAATATATTTGTGGACGAGAGTTCTCATTTATAACTCTGCAGGTTTGTGAATTGCAGTGCCCTGAACCTCCATTTTACAACTCGTTTTTATGGGAGCTGGCCGCAAAATCGCAGAATGGCTTCAGGCCCTGTTCTGGTTCCGGGGGTCAGGCTGAGCCTGTGGTTAATTCTTCTTTCTGATGGGAAAATACAGTGACCTGTGCCTGTCCCAACACCAAGAGCTAGTCTCTCGTTGGTTCCACGTCTTCCCGTTTATCCTCAGGACAAATTGCAACCTGTACGGAACAGGAGGTTAAAGGTGCTGATGCTCCAAGTAGGGAGCTTGCTAGTAAAGCCGCTGGAATGGCGAACCCGGGCACAAGGAGATGAGAAATGAGGTGCGTTTTAGAAACCTTTCCCCATCACACAGTGTACCATCTTCTGGGTTTCTCATGCATGTTTTTGATGTAGGAAGATGCCCTTGAACCTGGAGATTTGGGACCCATGCGATGGGTACCACGCAGTATTCCTTTAAAGGGTCTGCGTTTGCTCACCCAACCTCACCAAACCTCTCAGCCCCAAGAGTGTCCACCCTTATGTCTCATCCAGCTGTGCGTCTAGATATGGTCAATGCAGGTTGCATCACAGCCCCTGAACGCATTGTGTAAGAATTTCTCTCTCTTTCACTGTCTTTGTTTCATGGTGGTTTCAAAGTAATTTATTTTTATAATGGGGTTTAGCTGCTTTTCACTGATGTGTTTATGCCGCTTTACACCCACTTGACACACTAACAGAGAGATATCAATACATAGGTTTTACGATTATTATTAGTCAGATATATTCTTGTGCGGTGAATAGGGCGTGTTGAGTCCAGTTCTCTGAGCAAGGAGTAGGTCTTGTCTATTACATATTGGGTTTATGGAACGGTATCTGAGCTAATTTGATACCCTTGTTTTATGTATCACCCCACCTCACCTTTCCCGTTAAGCAGCCATAGTGTGTTTTCTGCATGTGTGACTCTGTTCTGTTTTGTAATTCAGTTCAAGTGTAACGGTTTTTACATTCCCTCTATCAGTGATACCGTTTGAGAAGTGTCCTTTTCTGTGTGACTTATTTCACTTAGAATCGTCATACCTAAATCCACTCACCATGCTGCTACTAACCTTACGACATTGATTTCCTGGCTGAGTGATATTCCATTGTACATAAGGACCACAACTTCTTTATCCATTTTTCTCTTTCCTGGGATATTTAAGGTGGAATGAGGTGGAGGTCCTGGTCAACAGAGCAGCCCTAAACGTTGGGGTGCTTGTGTCTTGCTGATTTTTAATTTTCCCAATTTATACCCCCATGAGTGGAAGTGCCCTATGCTCTCTAAGCTGTGTTTTTCAGATGTTTCAGGACTCACCGGACACTTCTCCAGAGTGGCTCTTGGCAATTTACATCCCGCCCATCAGTGTAGCAAGGCTCCCATTTCTCCATGGCCTGTCCTGCATTTCTGGTTTTGACACTTTTTTCAGCATGGCCCTTTTGACCGATGGGAAGCGAGACTTCTTTGTAGCGCTGATTTGCCTTTCCAGGTTGCTTGGTTGGCCAAAAAGGGCGTATGCGTTTTTTCCTGAATATATTCAGGAAAAAACGCATACGCCCTTTTTGGCCAAGGGCATCATTGTCAACGTTTTGCCGCTTTTCATGTGCTTTAAAGGCGATTCGTATCTACCTCCTGAAATCTGTTTCCTGCAATTCTGCCTTGATTTCAAATCCTCTTCTTTGCCTTCCCTCAATATATTTGTGGACGAGAGTTCTCATTTATAACTCTGCAGGTTTGTGAATTGCAGTGCCCTGAACCTCCATTTTACAACTCGTTTTTATGGGAGCTGGCCGCAAAATCGCAGAATGGCTTCAGGCCCTGTTCTGGTTCTGGGGCGCAGGCTGAGCCTGTGGTTAATTCTTCTTTCTGATGGGAAAATAGAGTGACCTGTGCCTGTCCCAACACCAAGAGCTAGTCTCTCGTTGGTTCCACGTCTTCCCGTTTATCCTCAGGACAAATTGCAACCTCTACGGAACAGGAGGTTAAAGGTGCTGATGCTCCAAGTAGGGAGCTTGCTAGTAAAGCGGCTGGAATGGCGAACCCGGGCACAAGGAGATGAGAAATGAGGTGCGTTTTAGAAACCTTTCCCCATCACACGGTGTACCATCTTCTGGGTTTCTCATGCATGTTTTTGATGTAGGAAGATGCCCTTGAACCTGGAGATTTGGGACCCATGCGATGGGTACCACGCAGTATTCCTTTAAAGGGTCTGCGTTTGCTCACCCAACCTCACCAAACCTCTCAGCCCCAAGAGTGTCCACCCTTATGTCTCATCCAGCTGTGCGTCTAGATATGGTCAATCCAGGTTGCATCACAGCCCCTGAACGCATTGTGTAAGAATTTCTCTCTCTTTCACTGTCTTTGTTTCATGGGTGTTTCAAAGTAATTTATTTTTATAATGGGGTTTAGCTGCTTTTCACTGCTGTGTTTATGCCGCTTTACACCCACTTGACACACTAACAGAGAGATATCAATACATAGGTTTTACGATTATTATTAGTCAGATATATTGTTGTGCGGTGAATAGGGCGTGTTGAGTCCAGTTCTCTGAGCAAGGAGTAGGTCTTGTCTATTATATATTGGGTTTATGGAACGGTATCTGAGCTAATTTGATACCTTTGTTTTATGTATCACCCCACCTCACCTTTCCCGTTAAGCAGCCATAGTGTGTTTTCTGCATGTGTGACTCTGTTCTGTTTTGTAATTCAGTTCAAGTGTAACGGTTTTTACATTCCCTCTATCAGTGATACCTTATGAGAAGTGTCCTTTTCTGTGTGACTTATTTCACTTAGAATCGTCGTACCTAAATCCACTCATCATGCTGCTACTAACCTTACGACATTGATTTCCTGGCTGAGTGATATTCCATTGTACATAAGGACCACAACTTCTTTTTCCATTTTTCTCTTTCCTGGGATATTTAAGGTGGAATGAAGTGGAGGTCCTGGTCAACAGAGCAGCCCTAAACTTTGGGGTGCTTGTGTCTTGCTGATTTTTCATTTTCCCAATTTATACCCCCATGAGTGGAAGTGCCCTATGCTCTCTAAGCTGTGTTTTTCAGATGTTTCAGGACTCACCGGACACTTCTCCAGAGTGGCTGTTGGCAATTTACATCCCGCCCATCAGTGTAGCAAGGCTCCCATTTCTCCATGGCCTGTCCTGCATTTCTGGTTTTGACACTTTTTTCAGCATGGCCCTTTTGACCGATGGGAAGCGAGACTTCTTTGTAGCGCTGATTTGCCTTTCCAGGTTGCTTGGTTGGCCAAAAAGGGCGTATGCGTTTTTTCCTGAATATATTCAGGAAAAAACGCATACGCCCTTTTTGGCCAAGGGCATCATTGTCAACGTTTTGCCGCTTTTCATGTGCTTTAAAGGCGATTCGTATCTACCTCCTGAAATCTGTTTCCTGCAATTCTGCCTTGATTTCAAATCCTCTTCTTTGCCTTCCCTCAATATATTTGTGGACGAGAGTTCTCATTTATAACTCTGCAGGTTTGTGAATTGCAGTGCCCTGAACCTCCATTTTACAACTCGTTTTTATGGGAGCCGGCCGCAAAATCGCAGAATGGCTTCAGGCCCTGTTCTGGTTCCGGGGGTCAGGCTGAGCCTGTGGTTAATTCTTCTTTCTGATGGGAAAATAGAGTGACCTGTGCCTGTCCCAACACCAAGAGCTAGTCTCTCGTTGGTTCCACGTCTTCCCGTTTATCCTCAGGACAAATTGCAACCTGTACAGAACAGGAGGTTAAAGGTGCTGATGCTCCAAGTAGGGAGCTTGCTAGTAAAGCCGCTGGAATGGCGAACCCGGGCACAAGGAGATGAGAAATGAGGTGCGTTTTAGAAACCTTTCCCCATCACACGGTGTACCATCTTCTGGGTTTCTCATGCATGTTTTTGATGTAGGAAGATGCCCTTGAACCTGGAGATTTGGGACCCATGCGATGGGTACCACACAGTATTCCTTTAAAGGGTCTGCGTTTGCTCACCCAACCTCACCAAACCTCTCAGCCCCAAGAGTGTCCACCCTTATGTCTCATCCAGCTGTGTGTCTAGATATGGTCAATCCAGGTTGCATCACAGCCCCTGAACGCATTGTGTAAGAATTTCTCTCTCTTTCACTGTCTTTGTTTCATGGGTGTTTCAAAGTAATTTATTTTTATAATGGGGTTTAGCTGCTTTTCACTGCTGTGTTTATGCCGCTTTACACCCACTTGACACACTAACAGAGAGATATCAATACATAGGTTTTACGATTATTATTAGTCAGATATATTCTTGTGCGGTGAATAGGACGTGTTGAGTCCAGTTCTCTGAGCAAGGAGTAGGTCTTGTCTATTACATATTGGGTTTATGGAACGGTATCTGAGCTAATTTGATACCCTTGTTTTATGTATCACCCCACCTCACCTTTCCCGTTAAGCAGCCATAGTGTGTTTTCTGCATGTGTGACTCTGTTCTGTTTTGTAATTCAGTTCAAGTGTAACGGTTTTTACATTCCCTCTATCAGTGATACCTTATGAGTAGTGTCCTTTTCTGTGTGACTTATTTCACTTAGAATCGTCATACCTAAATCCACTCATCATGCTGCTACTAACCTTACGACATTGATTTCCTGGCTGAGTGATATTCCATTGTACATAAGGACCACAACTTCTTTATCCATTTTTCTCTTTCCTGGGATATTTAAGGTGGAATGAGGTGGAGGTCCTGGTCAACAGAGCAGCCCTAAACGTTGGGGTGCTTGTGTCTTGCTGATTTTTAATTTTCCCAATTTATACCCCCATGAGTGGAAGTGCCCTATGCTCTCTAAGCTGTGTTTTTCAGATGTTTCAGGACTCACCGGACACTTCTCCAGAGTGGCTCTTGGCAATTTACATCCCGCCCATCAGTGTAGCAAGGCTCCCATTTCTCCATGGCCTGTCCTGCATTTCTGGTTTTGACACTTTTTTCAGCATGGCCCTTTTGACCGATGGGAAGCGAGACTTCTTTGTAGCGCTGATTTGCCTTTCCAGGTTGCTTGGTTGGCCAAAAAGGGCGTATGCGTTTTTTCCTGAATATATTCAGGAAAAAACGCATACGCCCTTTTTGGCCAAGGGCATCATTGTCAACGTTTTGCCGCTTTTCATGTGCTTTAAAGGCGATTCGTATCTACCTCCTGAAATCTGTTTCGTGCACTTCTGCCTTGATTTCAAATCCTCTTCTTTGCCTTCCCTCAATATATTTGTGGACGAGAGTTCTCATTTATAACTCTGCAGGTTTGTGAATTGCAGTGCCCTGAACCTCCATTTTACAACTCGTTTTTATGGGAGCTGGCCGCAAAATCGCAGAATGGCTTCAGGCCCTGTTCTGGTTCTGGGGCGCAGGCTGAGCCTGTGGTTAATTCTTCTTTCTGATGGGAAAATAGAGTGACCTGTGCCTGTCCCAACACCAAGAGCTAGTCTCTCGTTGGTTCCACGTCTTCCCGTTTATCCTCAGGACAAATTGCAACCTGTACGGAACAGGAGGTTAAAGGTGCTGATGCTCCAAGTAGGGAGCTTGCTAGTAAAGCGGCTGGAATGGCGAACCCGGGCACAAGGAGATGAGAAATGAGGTGCGTTTTAGAAACCTTTCCCCATCACACGGTGTACCATCTTCTGGGTTTCTCATGCATGTTTTTGATGTAGGAAGATGCCCTTGAACCTGGAGATTTGGGACCCATGCGATGGGTACCACGCAGTATTCCTTTAAAGGGTCTGCGTTTGCTCACCCAACCTCACCAAACCTCTCAGCCCCAAGAGTGTCCACCCTTATGTCTCATCCAGCTGTGCGTCTAGATATGGTCAATCCAGGTTGCATCACAGCCCCTGAACGCATTGTGTAAGAATTTCTCTCTCTTTCACTGTCTTTGTTTCATGGGTGTTTCAAAGTAATTTATTTTTATAATGGGGTTTAGCTGCTTTTCACTGCTGTGTTTATGCCGCTTTACACCCACTTGACACACTAACAGAGAGATATCAATACATAGGTTTTACGATTATTATTAGTCAGATATATTGTTGTGCGGTGAATAGGGCGTGTTGAGTCCAGTTCTCTGAGCAAGGAGTAGGTCTTGTCTATTACATATTGGGTTTATGGAATGGTATCTGAGCTAATTTGATACCCTTGTTTTATGTATCACCCCACCTCACCTTTCCCGTTAAGCAGCCATAGTGTGTTTTCTGCATGTGTGACTCTGTTCTGTTTTGTAATTCAGTTCAAGTGTAACGGTTTTTACATTCCCTCTATCAGTGATACCTTATGAGAAGTGTCCTTTTCTGTGTGACTTATTTCACTTAGAATCGTCATACCTAAATCCACTCATCATGCTGCTACTAACCTTACGACATTGATTTCCTGGCTGAGTGATATTCCATTGTACATAAGGACCACAACTTCTTTATCCATTTTTCTCTTTCCTGGGATATTTAAGGTGGAATGAAGTGGAGGTCCTGGTCAACAGAGCAGCCCTAAACTTTGGGGTGCTTGTGTCTTGCTGATTTTTCATTTTCCCAATTTATACCCCCATGAGTGGAAGTGCCCTATGCTCTCTAAGCTGTGTTTTTCAGATGTTTCAGGACTCACCGGACACTTCTCCAGAGTGGCTCTTGGCAATTTACATCCCGCCCATCAGTGTAGCAAGGCTCCCATTTCTCTATGGCCTGTCCTGCGTTTCTGGTTTTGACACTTTTTTCAGCATGGCCCTTTTGACCGATGGGAAGCGAGACTTCTTTGTAGCGCTGATTTGCCTTTCCAGGTTGCTTGGTTGGCCAAAAAGGGCGTATGCGTTTTTTCCTGAATATATTCAGGAAAAAACGCATACGCCCTTTTTGGCCAAGGGCATCATTGTCAACGTTTTGCCGCTTTTCATGTGCTTTAAAGGCGATTCGTATCTACCTCCTGAAATCTGTTTCCTGCAATTCTGCCTTGATTTCAAATCCTCTTCTTTGCCTTCCCTCAATATATTTGTGGACGAGAGTTCTCATTTATAACTCTGCAGGTTTGTGAATTGCAGTGCCCTGAACCTCCATTTTACAACTCGTTTTTATGGGAGCTGGCCGCAAAATCGCAGAATGGCTTCAGGCCCTGTTCTGGTTCCGGGGGTCAGGCTGAGCCTGTGGTTAATTCTTCTTTCTGATGGGAAAATAGAGTGACCTGTGCCTGTCCCAACACCAAGAGCTAGTCTCTCGTTGGTTCCACGTCTTCCCGTTTATCCTCAGGACAAATTGCAACCTGTACGGAACAGGAGGTTAAAGGTGCTGATGCTCCAAGTAGGGAGCTTGCTAGTAAAGCCGCTGGAATGGCGAA
Organism: Balaenoptera borealis; assembly: GCF_965194805.1. Lineage (NCBI taxonomy): Eukaryota > Metazoa > Chordata > Mammalia > Artiodactyla > Balaenopteridae > Balaenoptera > Balaenoptera borealis. The sequence goes on along the minus strand of NW_028123240.1, from coordinate 40,813 downwards.
CCCGGGCACAAGGAGATGAGAAATGAGGTGCGTTTTAGAAACCTTTCCCCATCACACAGTGTACCATCTTCTGGGTTTCTCATGCATGTTTTTGATGTAGGAAGATGCCCTTGAACCTGGAGATTTGGGACCCATGCGATGGGTACCACGCAGTATTCCTTTAAAGGGTCTGCGTTTGCTCACCCAACCTCACCAAACCTCTCAGCCCCAAGAGTGTCCACCCTTATGTCTCATCCAGCTGTGCGTCTAGATATGGTCAATGCAGGTTGCATCACAGCCCCTGAACGCATTGTGTAAGAATTTCTCTCTCTTTCACTGTCTTTGTTTCATGGTGGTTTCAAAGTAATTTATTTTTATAATGGGGTTTAGCTGCTTTTCACTGATGTGTTTATGCCGCTTTACACCCACTTGACACACTAACAGAGAGATATCAATACATAGGTTTTACGATTATTATTAGTCAGATATATTCTTGTGCGGTGAATAGGGCGTGTTGAGTCCAGTTCTCTGAGCAAGGAGTAGGTCTTGTCTATTACATATTGGGTTTATGGAACGGTATCTGAGCTAATTTGATACCCTTGTTTTATGTATCACCCCACCTCACCTTTCCCGTTAAGCAGCCATAGTGTGTTTTCTGCATGTGTGACTCTGTTCTGTTTTGTAATTCAGTTCAAGTGTAACGGTTTTTACATTCCCTCTATCAGTGATACCGTTTGAGAAGTGTCCTTTTCTGTGTGACTTATTTCACTTAGAATCGTCATACCTAAATCCACTCATCATGCTGCTACTAACCTTACGACATTGATTTCCTGGCTGAGTGATATTCCATTGTACATAAGGACCACAACTTCTTTATCCATTTTTCTCTTTCCTGGGATATTTAAGGTGGAATGAGGTGGAGGTCCTGGTCAACAGAGCAGCCCTAAACGTTGGGGTGCTTGTGTCTTGCTGATTTTTAATTTTCCCAATTTATACCCCCATGAGTGGAAGTGCCCTATGCTCTCTAAGCTGTGTTTTTCAGATGTTTCAGGACTCACCGGACACTTCTCCAGAGTGGCTCTTGGCAATTTACATCCCGCCCATCAGTGTAGCAAGGCTCCCATTTCTCCATGGCCTGTCCTGCATTTCTGGTTTTGACACTTTTTTCAGCATGGCCCTTTTGACCGATGGGAAGCGAGACTTCTTTGTAGCGCTGATTTGCCTTTCCAGGTTGCTTGGTTGGCCAAAAAGGGCGTATGCGTTTTTTCCTGAATATATTCAGGAAAAAACGCATACGCCCTTTTTGGCCAAGGGCATCATTGTCAACGTTTTGCCGCTTTTCATGTGCTTTAAAGGCGATTCGTATCTACCTCCTGAAATCTGTTTCCTGCAATTCTGCCTTGATTTCAAATCCTCTTCTTTGCCTTCCCTCAATATATTTGTGGACGAGAGTTCTCATTTATAACTCTGCAGGTTTGTGAATTGCAGTGCCCTGAACCTCCATTTTACAACTCGTTTTTATGGGAGCTGGCCGCAAAATCGCAGAATGGCTTCAGGCCCTGTTCTGGTTCTGGGGCGCAGGCTGAGCCTGTGGTTAATTCTTCTTTCTGATGGGAAAATAGAGTGACCTGTGCCTGTCCCAACACCAAGAGCTAGTCTCTCGTTGGTTCCACGTCTTCCCGTTTATCCTCAGGACAAATTGCAACCTCTACGGAACAGGAGGTTAAAGGTGCTGATGCTCCAAGTAGGGAGCTTGCTAGTAAAGCGGCTGGAATGGCGAACCCGGGCACAAGGAGATGAGAAATGAGGTGCGTTTTAGAAACCTTTCCCCATCACACGGTGTACCATCTTCTGGGTTTCTCATGCATGTTTTTGATGTAGGAAGATGCCCTTGAACCTGGAGATTTGGGACCCATGCGATGGGTACCACGCAGTATTCCTTTAAAGGGTCTGCGTTTGCTCACCCAACCTCACCAAACCTCTCAGCCCCAAGAGTGTCCACCCTTATGTCTCATCCAGCTGTGCGTCTAGATATGGTCAATCCAGGTTGCATCACAGCCCCTGAACGCATTGTGTAAGAATTTCTCTCTCTTTCACTGTCTTTGTTTCATGGGTGTTTCAAAGTAATTTATTTTTATAATGGGGTTTAGCTGCTTTTCACTGCTGTGTTTATGCCGCTTTACACCCACTTGACACACTAACAGAGAGATATCAATACATAGGTTTTACGATTATTATTAGTCAGATATATTGTTGTGCGGTGAATAGGGCGTGTTGAGTCCAGTTCTCTGAGCAAGGAGTAGGTCTTGTCTATTATATATTGGGTTTATGGAACGGTATCTGAGCTAATTTGATACCTTTGTTTTATGTATCACCCCACCTCACCTTTCCCGTTAAGCAGCCATAGTGTGTTTTCTGCATGTGTGACTCTGTTCTGTTTTGTAATTCAGTTCAAGTGTAACGGTTTTTACATTCCCTCTATCAGTGATACCTTATGAGAAGTGTCCTTTTCTGTGTGACTTATTTCACTTAGAATCGTCGTACCTAAATCCACTCATCATGCTGCTACTAACCTTACGACATTGATTTCCTGGCTGAGTGATATTCCATTGTACATAAGGACCACAACTTCTTTTTCCATTTTTCTCTTTCCTGGGATATTTAAGGTGGAATGAAGTGGAGGTCCTGGTCAACAGAGCAGCCCTAAACTTTGGGGTGCTTGTGTCTTGCTGATTTTTCATTTTCCCAATTTATACCCCCATGAGTGGAAGTGCCCTATGCTCTCTAAGCTGTGTTTTTCAGATGTTTCAGGACTCACCGGACACTTCTCCAGAGTGGCTGTTGGCAATTTACATCCCGCCCATCAGTGTAGCAAGGCTCCCATTTCTCCATGGCCTGTCCTGCATTTCTGGTTTTGACACTTTTTTCAGCATGGCCCTTTTGACCGATGGGAAGCGAGACTTCTTTGTAGCGCTGATTTGCCTTTCCAGGTTGCTTGGTTGGCCAAAAAGGGCGTATGCGTTTTTTCCTGAATATATTCAGGAAAAAACGCATACGCCCTTTTTGGCCAAGGGCATCATTGTCAACGTTTTGCCGCTTTTCATGTGCTTTAAAGGCGATTCGTATCTACCTCCTGAAATCTGTTTCCTGCAATTCTGCCTTGATTTCAAATCCTCTTCTTTGCCTTCCCTCAATATATTTGTGGACGAGAGTTCTCATTTATAACTCTGCAGGTTTGTGAATTGCAGTGCCCTGAACCTCCATTTTACAACTCGTTTTTATGGGAGCCGGCCGCAAAATCGCAGAATGGCTTCAGGCCCTGTTCTGGTTCCGGGGGTCAGGCTGAGCCTGTGGTTAATTCTTCTTTCTGATGGGAAAATAGAGTGACCTGTGCCTGTCCCAACACCAAGAGCTAGTCTCTCGTTGGTTCCACGTCTTCCCGTTTATCCTCAGGACAAATTGCAACCTGTACAGAACAGGAGGTTAAAGGTGCTGATGCTCCAAGTAGGGAGCTTGCTAGTAAAGCCGCTGGAATGGCGAACCCGGGCACAAGGAGATGAGAAATGAGGTGCGTTTTAGAAACCTTTCCCCATCACACGGTGTACCATCTTCTGGGTTTCTCATGCATGTTTTTGATGTAGGAAGATGCCCTTGAACCTGGAGATTTGGGACCCATGCGATGGGTACCACACAGTATTCCTTTAAAGGGTCTGCGTTTGCTCACCCAACCTCACCAAACCTCTCAGCCCCAAGAGTGTCCACCCTTATGTCTCATCCAGCTGTGTGTCTAGATATGGTCAATCCAGGTTGCATCACAGCCCCTGAACGCATTGTGTAAGAATTTCTCTCTCTTTCACTGTCTTTGTTTCATGGGTGTTTCAAAGTAATTTATTTTTATAATGGGGTTTAGCTGCTTTTCACTGCTGTGTTTATGCCGCTTTACACCCACTTGACACACTAACAGAGAGATATCAATACATAGGTTTTACGATTATTATTAGTCAGATATATTCTTGTGCGGTGAATAGGACGTGTTGAGTCCAGTTCTCTGAGCAAGGAGTAGGTCTTGTCTATTACATATTGGGTTTATGGAACGGTATCTGAGCTAATTTGATACCCTTGTTTTATGTATCACCCCACCTCACCTTTCCCGTTAAGCAGCCATAGTGTGTTTTCTGCATGTGTGACTCTGTTCTGTTTTGTAATTCAGTTCAAGTGTAACGGTTTTTACATTCCCTCTATCAGTGATACCTTATGAGTAGTGTCCTTTTCTGTGTGACTTATTTCACTTAGAATCGTCATACCTAAATCCACTCATCATGCTGCTACTAACCTTACGACATTGATTTCCTGGCTGAGTGATATTCCATTGTACATAAGGACCACAACTTCTTTATCCATTTTTCTCTTTCCTGGGATATTTAAGGTGGAATGAGGTGGAGGTCCTGGTCAACAGAGCAGCCCTAAACGTTGGGGTGCTTGTGTCTTGCTGATTTTTAATTTTCCCAATTTATACCCCCATGAGTGGAAGTGCCCTATGCTCTCTAAGCTGTGTTTTTCAGATGTTTCAGGACTCACCGGACACTTCTCCAGAGTGGCTCTTGGCAATTTACATCCCGCCCATCAGTGTAGCAAGGCTCCCATTTCTCCATGGCCTGTCCTGCATTTCTGGTTTTGACACTTTTTTCAGCATGGCCCTTTTGACCGATGGGAAGCGAGACTTCTTTGTAGCGCTGATTTGCCTTTCCAGGTTGCTTGGTTGGCCAAAAAGGGCGTATGCGTTTTTTCCTGAATATATTCAGGAAAAAACGCATACGCCCTTTTTGGCCAAGGGCATCATTGTCAACGTTTTGCCGCTTTTCATGTGCTTTAAAGGCGATTCGTATCTACCTCCTGAAATCTGTTTCCTGCAATTCTGCCTTGATTTCAAATCCTCTTCTTTGCCTTCCCTCAATATATTTGTGGACGAGAGTTATCATTTATAACTCTGCAGGTTTGTGAATTGCAGTGCCCTGAACCTCCATTTTACAACTCGCTTTTTTGGGAGCTGGCCGCAGAAGCGCAGGATGGCTTCAGGCCCTGTTTTGGTTCCGGGGGGCAGGCTGAGCCTGTGGTTAATTCTTCTTCCTGATGGGAAAATAGAGTGACCTGTGCCTGTCCCGACACCAAGAGCTAGTCTCTCGTTGGTTCCCCGTCTTCCCGTTTATCCTCAGGACAAATTGCAACCTGCATGGAACAGGAGGTTAAAGGTGCTGATGCTCCAAGTAGGGAGCTTGCTAGTAAAGCAGCTGGAATGGCGAACCCGGGCACAAGGAGTTGAGAAATGAGGTGCGTTTTAGAAACCTTTCCCCATCACACGGTGTACCATCTTCTGGGTTTCTCATGCATGTTTTTGATGTAGGAAGATGCCCTTGAACCTGGAGATTTGGGACCCATGCGATGGGTACCACGCAGTATTCCTTTAAAGGGTCTGCGTTTGCTCACCCAACCTCACCAAACCTCTCAGCCCCAAGAGTGTCCACCCTTATGTCTCATCCAGCTGTGCGTCTAGATATGGTCAATCCAGGTTGCATCACAGCCCCTGAACGCATTGTGTAAGAATTTCTCTCTCTTTCACTGTCTTTGTTTCATGGGTGTTTCAAAGTAATTTATTTTTATAATGGGGTTTAGCTGCTTTTCACTGCTGTGTTTATGCCGCTTTACACCCACTTGACACACTAACAGAGAGATATCAATACATAGGTTTTACGATTATTATTAGTCAGATATATTCTTGTGCGGTGAATAGGGCGTGTTGAGTCCAGTTCTCTGAGCAAGGAGTAGGTCTTGTCTATTACATATTGGGTTTATGGAACGGTATCTGAGCTAATTTGATACCCTTGTTTTATGTATCACCCCACCTCACCTTTCCCGTTAAGCAGCCATAGTGTGTTTTCTGCATGTGTGACTCTGTTCTGTTTTGTAATTCAGTTCAAGTGTAACGGTTTTTACATTCCCTCTATCAGTGATACCTTATGAGAAGTGTCCTTTTCTGTGTGACTTATTTCACTTAGAATCGTCGTACCTAAATCCACTCATCATGCTGCTACTAACCTTACGACATTGATTTCCTGGCTGAGTGATATTCCATTGTACATAAGGACCACAACTTCTTTATCCATTTTTCTCTTTCCTGGGATATCTAAGGTGGAATGAAGTGGAGGTCCTGGTCAACAGAGCAGCCCTCAACTTTGGGGTGCTTGTGTCTTGCTGATTTTTCATTTTCCCAATTTATACCCCCATGAGTGGAAGTGCCCTATGCTCTCTAAGCTGTGTTTTTCAGATGTTTCAGGACTCACCGGACACTTCTCCAGAGTGGCTGTTGGCAATTTACATCCCGCCCATCAGTGTAGCAAGGCTCCCATTTCTCCATGGCCTGTCCTGCATTTCTGGTTTTGACACTTTTTTCAGCATGGCCCTTTTGACCGATGGGAAGCGAGACTTCTTTGTAGCGCTGATTTGCCTTTCCAGGTTGCTTGGTTGGCCAAAAAGGGCGTATGCGTTTTTTCCTGAATATATTCAGGAAAAAACGCATACGCCCTTTTTGGCCAAGGGCATCATTGTCAACGTTTTGCCGCTTTTCATGTGCTTTAAAGGCGATTCGTATCTACCTCCTGAAATCTGTTTCCTGCAATTCTGCCTTGATTTCAAATCCTCTTCTTTGCCTTCCCTCAATATATTTGTGGACGAGAGTTCTCATTTATAACTCTGCAGGTTTGTGAATTGCAGTGCCCTGAACCTCCATTTTACAACTCGTTTTTATGGGAGCTGGCCGCAAAATCGCAGAATGGCTTCAGGCCCTGTTCTGGTTCCGGGGGTCAGGCTGAGCCTGTGGTTAATTCTTCTTTCTGATGGGAAAATAGAGTGACCTGTGCCTGTCCCAACACCAAGAGCTAGTCTCTCGTTGGTTCCACGTCTTCCCGTTTATCCTCAGGACAAATTGCAACCTGTACGGAACAGGAGGTTAAAGGTGCTGATGCTCCAAGTAGGGAGCTTGCTAGTAAAGCGGCTGGAATGGCGAACCCGGGCACAAGGAGATGAGAAATGAGGTGCGTTTTAGAAACCTTTCCCCATCACACGGTGTACCATCTTCTGGGTTTCTCATGCATGTTTTTGATGTAGGAAGATGCCCTTGAACCTGGAGATTTGGGACCCATGCGATGGGTACCACGCAGTATTCCTTTAAAGGGTCTGCGTTTGCTCACCCAACCTCACCAAACCTCTCAGCCCCAAGAGTGTCCACCCTTATGTCTCATCCAGCTGTGCGTCTAGATATGGTCAATCCAGGTTGCATCACAGCCCCTGAACGCATTGTGTAAGAATTTCTCTCTCTTTCACTGTCTTTGTTTCATGGGTGTTTCAAAGTAATTTATTTTTATAATGGGGTTTAGCTGCTTTTCACTGCTGTGTTTATGCCGCTTTACACCCACTTGACACACTAACAGAGAGATATCAATACATAGGTTTTACGATTATTATTAGTCAGATATATTGTTGTGCGGTGAATAGGGCGTGTTGAGTCCAGTTCTCTGAGCAAGGAGTAGGTCTTGTCTATTACATATTGGGTTTATGGAACGGTATCTGAGCTAATTTGATACCCTTGTTTTATGTATCACCCCACCTCACCTTTCCCGTTAAGCAGCCATAGTGTGTTTTCTGCATGTGTGACTCTGTTCTGTTTTGTAATTCAGTTCAAGTGTAACGGTTTTTACATTCCCTCTATCAGTGATACCTTATGAGAAGTGTCCTTTTCTGTGTGACTTATTTCACTTAGAATCGTCATACCTAAATCCACTCATCATGCTGCTACTAACCTTACGACATTGATTTCCTGGCTGAGTGATATTCCATTGTACATAAGGACCACAACTTCTTTATCCATTTTTCTCTTTCCTGGGATATTTAAGGTGGAATGAAGTGGAGGTCCTGGTCAACAGAGCAGCCCTAAACTTTGGGGTGCTTGTGTCTTGCTGATTTTTAATTTTCCCAATTTATACCCCCATGAGTGGAAGTGCCCTATGCTCTCTAAGCTGTGTTTTTCAGATGTTTCAGGACTCACCGGACACTTCTCCAGAGTGGCTCTTGGCAATTTACATCCCGCCCATCAGTGTAGCAAGGCTCCCATTTCTCCATGGCCTGTCCTGCATTTCTGGTTTTGACACTTTTTTCAGCATGGCCCTTTTGACCGATGGGAAGCGAGACTTCTTTGTAGCGCTGATTTGCCTTTCCAGGTTGCTTGGTTGGCCAAAAAGGGCGTATGCGTTTTTTCCTGAATATATTCAGGAAAAAACGCATACGCCCTTTTTGGCCAAGGGCATCATTGTCAACGTTTTGCCGCTTTTCATGTGCTTTAAAGGCGATTCGTATCTACCTCCTGAAATCTGTTTCCTGCAATTCTGCCTTGATTTCAAATCCTCTTCTTTGCCTTCCCTCAATATATTTGTGGACGAGAGTTATCATTTATAACTCTGCAGGTTTGTGAATTGCAGTGCCCTGAACCTCCATTTTACAACTCGTTTTTATGGGAGCTGGCCGCAAAATCGCAGAATGGCTTCAGGCCCTGTTCTGGTTCTGGGGCGCAGGCTGAGCCTGTGGTTAATTCTTCTTTCTGATGGGAAAATAGAGTGACCTGTGCCTGTCCCAACACCAAGAGCTAGTCTCTCGTTGGTTCCACGTCTTCCCGTTTATCCTCAGGACAAATTGCAACCTCTACGGAACAGGAGGTTAAAGGTGCTGATGCTCCAAGTAGGGAGCTTGCTAGTAAAGCGGCTGGAATGGCGAACCCGGGCACAAGGCGATGAGAAATGAGGTGCGTTTTAGAAACCTTTCCCCATCACACGGTGTACCATCTTCTGGGTTTCTCATGCATGTTTTTGATGTAGGAAGATGCCCTTGAACCTGGAGATTTGGGACCCATGCGATGGGTACCACGCAGTATTCCTTTAAAGGGTCTGCGTTTGCTCACCCAACCTCACCAAACCTCTCAGCCCCAAGAGTGTCCACCCTTATGTCTCATCCAGCTGTGCGTCTAGATATGGTCAATCCAGGTTGCATCACAGCCCCTGAACGCATTGTGTAAGAATTTCTCTCTCTTTCACTGTCTTTGTTTCATGGGTGTTTCAAAGTAATTTATTTTTATAATGGGGTTTAGCTGCTTTTCACTGCTGTGTTTATGCCGCTTTACACCCACTTGACACACTAACAGAGAGATATCAATACATAGGTTTTACGATTATTATTAGTCAGATATATTGTTGTGCGGTGAATAGGGCGTGTTGAGTCCAGTTCTCTGAGCAAGGAGTAGGTCTTGTCTATTACATATTGGGTTTATGGAACGGTATCTGAGCTAATTTGATACACTTGTTTTATGTATCACCCCACCTCACCTTTCCCGTTAAGCAGCCATAGTGTGTTTTCTGCATGTGTGACTCTGTTCTGTTTTGTAATTCAGTTCAAGTGTAACGGTTTTTACATTCCCTCTATCAGTGATACCTTATGAGAAGTGTCCTTTTCTGTGTGACTTATTTCACTTAGAATCGTCGTACCTAAATCCACTCATCATGCTGCTACTAACCTTACGACATTGATTTCCTGGCTGAGTGATATTCCATTGTACATAAGGACCACAACTTCTTTATCCATTTTTCTCTTTCCTGGGATATTTAAGGTGGAATGAAGTGGAGGTCCTGGTCAACAGAGCAGCCCTAAACTTTGGGGTGCTTGTGTCTTGCTGATTTTTAATTTTCCCAATTTATACCCCCATGAGTGGAAGTGCCCTATGCTCTCTAAGCTGTGTTTTTCAGATGTTTCAGGACTCACCGGACACTTCTCCAGAGTGGCTCTTGGCAATTTACATCCCGCCCATCAGTGTAGCAAGGCTCCCATTTCTCCATGGCCTGTCCTGCATTTCTGGTTTTGACACTTTTTTCAGCATGGCCCTTTTGACCGATGGGAAGCGAGACTTCTTTGTAGCGCTGATTTGCCTTTCCAGGTTGCTTGGTTGGCCAAAAAGGGCGTATGCGTTTTTTCCTGAATATATTCAGGAAAAAACGCATACGCCCTTTTTGGCCAAGGGCATCATTGTCAACGTTTTGCCGCTTTTCATGTGCTTTAAAGGCGATTCGTATCTACCTCCTGAAATCTGTTTCCTGCAATTCTGCCTTGATTTCAAATCCTCTTCTTTGCCTTCCCTCAATATATTTGTGGACGAGAGTTATCATTTATAACTCTGCAGGTTTGTGAATTGCAGTGCCCTGAACCTCCATTTTACAACTCGTTTTTATGGGAGCTGGCCGCAAAATCGCAGAATGGCTTCAGGTCCTGTTCTGGTTCCGGGGGTCAGGCTGAGCCTGTGGTTAATTCTTCTTTCTGATGGGAAAATAGAGTGACCTGTGCCTGTCCCAACACCAAGAGCTAGTCTCTCGTTGGTTCCACGTCTTCCCGTTTATCCTCAGGACAAATTGCAACCTCTACGGAACAGGAGGTTAAAGGTGCTGATGCCCCAAGTAGGGATCTTGCTAGTAAAGCGGCTGGAATGGCGAACCCGGGCACAAGGAGATGAGAAATGAGGTGCGTTTTAGAAACCTTTCCCCATCACACGGTGTACCATCTTCTGGGTTTCTCATGCATGTTTTTGATGTAGGAAGATGCCCTTGAACCTGGAGATTTGGGACCCATGCGATGGGTACCACGCAGTATTACTTTAAAGGGTCTGCGTTTGCTCACCCAACCTCACCAAACCTCTCAGCCCCAAGAGTGTCCACCCTTATGTCTCATCCAGCTGTGCGTCTAGATATGGTCAAACCAGGTTGCATCACAGCTCCTGAACGCATTGTGTAAGAATTTCTCTCTCTTTCACTGTCTTTGTTTCATGGGTGTTTCAAAGTAATTTATTTTTATAATGGGGTTTAGCTGCTTTTCACTGCTGTGTTTATGCCGCTTTACACCCACTTGACACACTAACAGAGAGATATCAATACATAGGTTTTACGATTAGTATTAGTCAGATATATTGTTGTGCGGTGAATAGGGCGTGTTGAGTCCAGTTCTCTGAGCAAGGAGTAGGTCTTGTCTATTACATATTGGGTTTATGGAACGGTATCTGAGCTAATTTGATACCCTTGTTTTATGTATCACCCCACCTCACCTTTCCCGTTAAGCAGCCATAGTGTGTTTTCTGCATGTGTGACTCTGTTCTGTTTTGTAATTCAGTTCAAGTGTAACGGTTTTTACATTCCCTCTATCAGTGATACCTTATGAGAAGTGTCCTTTTCTGTGTGACTTATTTCACTTAGAATCGTCGTACCTAAATCCACTCATCATGCTGCTACTAACCTTACGACATTGATTTCCTGGCTGAGTGATATTCCATTGTACATAAGGACCACAACTTCTTTATCCATTTTTCTCTTTCCTGGGATATTTAAGGTGGAATGAAGTGGAGGTCTTTGTCAACAGAGCAGCCCTAAACTTTGGGGTGCTTGTGTCTTGCTGATTTTTCATTTTCCCAATTTATACCCCCATGAGTGGAAGTGCCCTATGCTCTCTAAGCTGTGTTTTTTAGATGTTTCAGGACTCACCGTACACTTCTCCAGAGTGGCTGTTGGCAATTTACATCCCGCCCATCAGTGTAGCAAGGCTCCCATTTCTCCATGGCCTGTCCTGCATTTCTGGTTTTGACACTTTTTTCAGCATGGCCCTTTTGACCGATGGGAAGCGAGACTTGTTTGTAGCGCTGATTTGCCTTTCCAGGTTGCTTGGTTGGCCAAAAAGGGCGTATGCGTTTTTTCCTGAATATATTCAGGAAAAAACGCATACGCCCTTTTTGGCCAAGGGCATCATTGTCAACGTTTTGCCGCTTTTCATGAGCTTTAAAGGCGATTCGTATCTACCTCCTGAAATCTGTTTCCTGCAATTCTGCCTTGATTTCAAATCCTCTTCTTTGCCTCCCCTCAATATATTTGTGGACGAGAGTTATGATTTATAACTCTGCAGGTTTGTGAATTGCAGTGCCCTGAACCTCCATTTTACAACTCGTTTTTATGGGAGCTGGCCGCAAAATCGCATAATGGCTTCAGGCTCTGTTCTGGTTCCGGGGGGCAGGCTGAGCCTGTGGTTAATTCTTCTTTCTGATGGGAAAATAGAGTGACCTGTGCCTGTCCCAACACCAAGAGCTAGTCTCACGTTGGTTCCACGTCTTCCCGTTTATCCTCAGGACAAATTGCAACCTGTACGGAACAGGAGGTTAAAGGTGCTGATGCTCCAAGTAGGGAGCTTGCTAGTAAAGCGGCTGGAATGGCGAACCCGGGCACAAGGAGATGAGAAATGAGGTGCGTTTTAGAAACCTTTCCCCATCACACGGTGTACCATCTTCTGGGTTTCTGATACATGTTTTTGATGAAGGAAGATGCCCTTGAACCTGGAGATTTGGGACCCATGCGATGGGTACCACGCAGTATTCCTTTAAAGGGTCTGCGTTTGCTCACCCAACCTCACCAAACCTCTCAGCCCCAAGAGTGTCCACCCTTATGTCTCATCCAGCTGTGCGTCTAGATATGGTCAATCCAGGTTGCATCACAGCCCCTGAACGCATTGTGTAAGAATTTCTCTCTCTTTCACTGTCTTTGTTTCATGGGTGTTTCAAAGTAATTTATTTTTATAATGGGGTTTAGCTGCTTTTCACTGCTGTGTTTATGCCGCTTTACACCCACTTGACACACTAACAGAGAGATATCAATACATAGGTTTTACGATTATTATTAGTCAGATATATTCTTGTGCGGTGAATAGGGCGTGTTGAGTCCAGTTCTCTGAGCAAGGAGTAGGTCTTGTCTATTACATATTGGGTTTATGGAACGGTATCTGAGCTAATTTGATACCCTTGTTTTATGTATCACCCCACCTCACCTTTCCCGTTAAGCAGCCATAGTGTGTTTTCTGCATGTGTGACTCTGTTCTGTTTTGTAATTCAGTTCAAGTGTAACTGTTTTTACATTCCCTCTATCAGTGATACCTTATGAGAAGTGTCCTTTTCTGTGTGACTTATTTCACTTAGAATCGTCGTACCTAAATCCACTCATCATGCTGCTACTAACCTTACGACATTGATTTCCTGGCTGAGTGATATTCCATTGTACATAAGGACCACAACTTCTTTATCCATTTTTCTCTTTCCTGGGATATTTAAGGTGGAATGAAGTGGAGGTCCTGGTCAACAGAGCAGCCCTAAACTTTGGGGTGCTTGTGTCTTGCTGATTTTTCATTTTCCCAATTTATACCCCCATGAGTGGAAGTGCCCTATGCTCTCTAAGCTGTGTTTTTCAGATGTTTCAGGACTCACCGGACACTTCTCCAGAGTGGCTCTTGGCAATTTACATCCCGCCCATCAGTGTAGCAAGGCTCCCATTTCTCCATGGCCTGTCCTGCATTTCTGGTTTTGACACTTTTTTCAGCATGGCCCTTTTGACCGATGGGAAGCGAGACTTGTTTGTAGCGCTGATTTGCCTTTCCAGGTTGCTTGGTTGGCCAAAAAGGGCGTATGCGTTTTTTCCTGAATATATTCAGGAAAAAACGCATACGCCCTTTTTGGCCAAGGGCATCATTGTCAACGTTTTGCCGCTTTTCATGTGCTTTAAAGGCGATTCGTATCTACCTCCTGAAATCTGTTTCCTGCAATTCTGCCTTGATTTCAAATCCTCTTCTTTGCCTCCCCTCAATATATTTGTGGACGAGAGTTATCATTTATAACTCTGCAGGTTTGTGAATTGCAGTGCCCTGAACCTCCATTTTACAACTCGTTTTTATGGGAGCTGGCCGCAAAATCGCAGAATGGCTTCAGGCCCTGTTCTGGTTCCGGGGGGCAGGCTGAGCCTGTGGTTAATTCTTCTTTCTGATGGGAAAATAGAGTGACCTGTGCCTGTCCCAACACCAAGAGCTAGTCTCACGTTGGTTCCACGTCTTCCCGTTTATCCTCAGGACAAATTGCAACCTGTACGGAACAGGAGGTTAAAGGTGCTGATGCTCCAAGTAGGGAGCTTGCTAGTAAAGCGGCTGGAATGGCGAACCCGGGCACAAGGAGATGAGAAATGAGGTGCGTTTTAGAAACCTTTCCCCATCACACGGTGTACTATCTTCTGGGTTTCTCATGCATGTTTTTGATGTAGGAAGATGCCCTTGAACCTGGAGATTTGGGACCCATGCGATGGGTACCACGCAGTATTACTTTAAAGGGTCTGCGTTTGCTCACCCAACCTCACCAAACCTCTCAGCCCCAAGAGTGTCCACCCTCATGTCTCATCCAGCTGTGCGTCTAGATATGGTCAAACCAGGTTGCATCACAGCTCCTGAACGCATTGTGTAAGAATTTCTCTCTCTTTCACTGTCTTTGTTTCATGGGTGTTTCAAAGTAATTTATTTTTATAATGGGGTTTAGCTGCTTTTCACTGCTGTGTTTATGCCGCTTTACACCCACTTGACACACTAACAGAGAGATATCAATACATAGGTTTTACGATTATTATTAATCAGATATATTCTTGTGCAGTGAATAGGGCGTGTTGAGTCCAGTTCTCTGAGCAAGGAGTAGGTCTTGTCTATTACATATTGGGTTTATGGAATGGTATCTGAGCTAATTTGATACCCTTGTTTTATGTATCACCCCACCTCACCTTTCCCGTTAAGCAGCCATAGTGTGTTTTCTGCATGTGTGACTCTGTTCTGTTTTGTAATTCAGTTCAAGTGTAACGGTTTTTACATTCCCTCTATCAGTGATACCTTATGAGAAGTGTCCTTTTCTGTGTGACTTATTTCACTTAGAATCGTCGTACCTAAATCCACTCATCATGCTGCTACTAACCTTACGACATTGATTTCCTGGCTGAGTGATATTCCATTGTACATAAGGACCACAACTTCTTTATCCATTTTTCTCTTTCCTGGGATATTTAAGGTGGAATGAAGTGGAGGTCCTGGTCAACAGAGCAGCCCTAAACTTTGGTGTGCTTGTGTCTTGCTGATTTTTAATTTTCCCAATTTATACCCCCATGAGTGGAAGTGCCCTATGCTCTCTAAGCTGTGTTTTTCAGATGTTTCAGGACTCACCGGACACTTCTCCAGAGTGGCTCTTGGCAATTTACATCCCGCCCATCAGTGTAGCAAGGCTCCCATTTCTCCATGGCCTGTCCTGCATTTCTGGTTTTGACACTTTTTTCAGCATGGCCCTTTTGACCGATGGGAAGCGAGACTTCTTTGTAGCGCTGATTTGCCTTTCCAGGTTGCTTGGTTGGCCAAAAAGGGCGTATGCGTTTTTTCCTGAATATATTCAGGAAAAAACGCATACGCCCTTTTTGGCCAAGGGCATCATTGTCAACGTTTTGCCGCTTTTCATGTGCTTTAAAGGCGATTCGTATCTACCTCCTGAAATCTGTTTCGTGCAATTCTGCCTTGATTTCAAATCCTCTTCTTTGCCTTCCCTCAATATATTTGTGGACGAGAGTTATCATTTATAACTCTGCAGGTTTGTGAATTGCAGTGCCCTGAACCTCCATTTTACAACTCGTTTTTATGGGAGCTGGCCGCAAAATCGCAGAATGGCTTCAGGCCCTGTTTTGGTTCCGGGGGTCAGGCTGAGCCTGTGGTTAATTCTTCTTTCTGATGGGAAAATAGAGTGACCTGTGCCTGTCCCAACACCAAGAGCTAGTCTCTCGTTGGTTCCACGTCTTCCCGTTTATCCTCAGGACAAATTGCAACCTGTATGGAACAGGAGGTTAAAGGTGCTGATGCTCCAAGTAGGGAGCTTGCTAGTAAAGCGGCTGGAATGGCGAACCCGGGCACAAGGAGATGAGAAATGAGGTGCGTTTTAGAAACCTTTCCCCATCACACGGTGTACCATCTTCTGGGTTTCTCATGCATGTTTTTGATGTAAGAAGATGCCCTTGAACCTGGAGATTTGGGACCCATGCGATGGGTACCACGCAGTATTACTTTAAAGGGTCTGCATTTGCTCACGCAACCTCACCAAACCTCTCAGCCCCAAGAGTGTCCACCCTTATGTCTCATCCAGCTGTGGGTCTAGATATGGTCAATCCAGGTTGCATCACAGCCCCTGAACACATTGTGTAAGAATTTCTCTCTCTTTCTCCGTCTTTGTTTCATGGATGTTTCAAAGTAATTTATTTTTATAATGGGGTTTAGCTGCTTTTCACTGCTGTGTTTATGCCGCTTTACACCCACTTGACACACTAACAGAGAGATATCAATACATAGGTTTTACGATTATTATTAGTCAGATATATTCTTGTGCGGTGAATAGGGCGTGTTGAGTCCAGTTTTCTGAGCAAGGAGTAGGTCTTGTCTATTACATATTGGGTTTATGGAACGGTATCTGAGCTAATTTGATACCCTTGTTTTATGTATCACCCCACCTCACCTTTCCCGTTAAGCAGCCATAGTGTGTTTTCTGCATGTGTGACTCTGTTCTGTTTTGTAATTCAGTTCAAGTGTAACGGTTTTTACATTCCCTCTATCAGTGATACCTTATGAGAAGTGTCCTTTTCTGTGTGACTTATTTCACTTAGAATCTTCGTACCTAAATCCACTCATCATGCTGCTACTAACCTTATGACATTGATTTCATGGCTGAGTGATATTGCATTGTACATAAGGACCACAACTTCTTTATCCATTTTTCTCTTTCCTTGGATATTTAAGGTGGAATTAAGTGGAGGTTTTTGTCTACAGAGCAGCCCTAATGTTTGGGGTGCCTGTGTCTTGCTGATTTTTAGTTTTCCCAATTTCTACGCCCATGAGTGGATGTGCTCCTTTCTCTCTAGCTGTGTTTTTTAGATGTTTTAGGAAACACCATACCCTTCTCCAGAGTCATCATTGGCAATTTATACCCCACCCATCAGTGTAACAAGGCTCCCTTTCCTCCCTGGCCTCTCCTGCATTTCTTGTTTTTACACTTTTTTAGCAAGGCCATTTTGACCGATGGGAAGTCAGACTTCTTTGTAGTGCTGAATTGCATTTCCGGCTTGCTTGGTTGGCCACAAAGGGCCTATGGGTTTTTTCCTGAATTCATTCAGAAAAAAACGCATATGCTCTTTTTGGCCAAGTGCATCATTGTCGACGTTTTGCCGCTTTTCATGTGCTTTAGGGGTGATTCGAATCTAACTCCTGAAATCTGTTTCCTGCAATTCTGCCTTGATTTCAAATCCTCTTCGTTGCCTTCCCTCAATATATTTGTGGACGAGAGTTATCATTTATAACTCTGCAGATTTGTGAATTGCAGTGCCCCTGAGCTCCATTTTTCAACTCGCTTTTTTGGGAGCTTTCCGCAGAAACTCTCATTTGCTTCTGGCCCTACTCTGGTTCCCGGTGGCAGGCTAAGCCTTTTCTTAATTCTTCTTCCTGACTGGAAAGTAGAGTGACATGTGCCTCTCCGAACATCTAGGGCTTGGCTCTCCTTGTTTCTCCTCCTTCCCCTTCTTCCTTTGGACAAATTCCAATTTCTGTGCAACTGGATGTTGAAGGTGCTGACATCCTCAAGTGGGGAGATTTTAAGGAAAAAGGCTGGAGAGGTGAACCCAACAACCAGGAAATTAGGAGTTTTGGTGCCTTTTCCCAAATCTTCCTGATCCAACCGTGTTCCATCTTCTGGGTGTCACAGGCATGTTTTAGCTGTAGGAAAGGTCCCGTGTATGTAAGGAGAACACAAGGGATTTTTCCAAATCAGTGTCTCCCCGAACTCCAATCTGGGGAATTTTTAAGCTACTGGTACATGTGTGTTCATTAAGGGACTTGGGCCGTGGGCAGAGTCCGAACTTTAGATGATTGAAGTCTTCAGGTTCAGAAACGCTCACCATCGGCCTCCTTTAGTTTCCATTTTATCTGTAGTTGATAGATGATGTCGATATAGATATCTATTGTTTTTCAGATTATTTCCCCTCAGGGGTCATTACAAAATATTGAGTATAGTTCCCTGTGCTATACAGTAGTTCCTTGTTGATGATATATTTTATACATAGCAGTGTGTATATGTTAGTCTGAAACTGTTAATTTATCCCTCCTCCCACCTTTCCCCTTTGGTAATAAAAAATATAAGATTTTATACTTCTCAGAAATCTAGGAGCTGAAAGAGAGGTATCATTTTCAATGGAAAATCATTCCAAACAAGGTTGAAACTTCAACCAAGATTATTAGATGTACATCCTTGGAAAGAAATCACTGCATTTCTCTACTGTTGACCTGACAAATAAGACAAACCCCTCCACTGAACTTGCTTATAATAAAGTGATGGAAATATCAAATGGAAGTGTTAGAAACATCTTATTTTACACGAGCCTTATACACTGCTCTATGTTAATTACAGTTTGGCTCACACATCTGTTCATTGAAGTTACAATGTTCTCAAATTCTGTTACTGATCCTGCAGAGTGGGCCCCAACAAGGGTCTCCCTGCCCAGTGTCATTGGAGCCAACAGATCGAGACTGACTTTGGTTCAGAAGCAAAGGAAAACTTTATATTTTGATCAGAGAATGGAGAGGTGAGAGTGTGTGCTCCCCTGCGGGTTGTGGGCCGGGCTGCTGTGTAGGGATCCTGTCAGCATCAGCAGGAGGGAGGGGGCGGAGCTCTCGAGGGCCAGGTTGGCTGGAGCTCAGGCTCTATGTCGCAGAGTCTGCACGGGGCCCCACGAGCTGAGGTGTCGGCCCAGCCATTTTGCACGAGGAAATCGGGTCTGAAGTGTCGGGTGTGGGACCTCTGCATGTGGAAACCTAGGAGCAAGTGAAATTAGACAAAGCACAAAGGAAAAAATGGTTAGACTTTATTTTATTGCCCAGATTCTATTTTTATCTCCCAGGAATTTTTAATGGGCTTTGCCAGTGACAAAGCCCTCCTCTGCCTTTTGTCCCATTCCTCATTCTTGGGGCGCTGAGGGTGCAGACACGTCTTCTGTAAATGCTTCATGCTGAGTTGGGTGTCCTCATACCCGGGGGGAGGGGCAGGACTTCTCCCCAGCAGCCTCCAGGTGAGGTTGATTGTCCGCAGGCCTCCTCCCTCACTGCTCGTCTGCCTGAGCACCAGCATTGGAAGTTTTATAGAATCTAATGACCTTTAAGGGTCCAAGAAAGAGATGTGCAGAGACGCTGGGGGGGTGGGCGGTTTTACCCTGCTCCACATTGGTTCGGCCCCCTTAGGCTGATGGTTTCTGCCAGCCTAGATGCTCTGACCAGTAGTCTGTGCTTTCTTCAGTTAGGCCACTGAATTAACGTACAAACAGCACCAGGTGTCAGAGCCCTGCTTGCTCAACTCCCAGACAGTCCAGGGCCGGTGGTGATCCAGGACCATGACGGCCACTCAGTCAACGGCCTTTTGAAGTAGCCAGGAGTACAGCCGGTCTCATTGGCCGCCGTCACTGCGGTGTCTGTAGGCTTTTCTATGGTGGCAGCGTTATTTACGGTTCCCCTGCCAAGTTTATTAGCTCCGCTCTGGGTGCAGTAAGTCCTGTAAGCAATAGTCTGCTCTTTGGGGGCACACTCTTGTTGTTTTCTGAGAGAAGCTCCAGGTCAAGTGATGGTCACACGAGTCGTCATGGGGGCCCATTGCCCCAGGTTGTCTCTCTGGAGGTTGGTGTTGGAGGGCCTCCTCACTCGAGGTCATTGTGCCCACGGAGCAATCCCTGCAACTTCAGGGCATGGTGGGTGGTTAGGATCACCAAGTGGCGTCCTTTTCCCTTAGGAGGGAGCTGGCCTTGCGGGCTGCTGATTTCCAGGTTTTTAGATACCCCCAGTATCCTGGTCGGATGGGGTGGCTGGCCAATGCCTGGAGGGCATTCTTGCATTGTTCCATTTCAAGTGGTCCCAGTTTTTGCACTAATACTCCAAGGGCGATTCGCCTTGGACCAGGAATGTAAAGGTCAAAGGGTTTAGCTAACTTAGGGAGGTCCAGGGCCAGGGTCTGAATTGACTGCTCTTTCCATTCTTGAAAGGCCGCTTCTGGATTCTATTCAAAAGGATCATCATCTTTTCCTTTCAGTGTTTCATATAGAGGCCCAGCTATTAGACTGTAGTTAGGGATCCAGATGCAGCAAACCCCGGTCTCCCCAGGAACCCCTAAGCTGTCTTCTAGTTTCAGGAAAGGTGAGGCTGCAAATGGCTTCTTCCCTTTCCTGGGGTGGGCTTCTCCGACCTTCTGTGCGAATGAAGCCCAGGAAGGCCACCTTAGTTTGTGATATTTGAGCCTTTTCCTTGGACACCTTCTATCTTTTATTGGCTAGGTAGTTCAGAGGCCTCCTTAGTCGGGCTGGTGATCAGAATGTCATCTGCATATTGAAGGAGGGTTCCCTTCTCCAGAGGTAGATCTTTTAGGTCTTTAGCTAACGTTTCCCCAAAGATGGTGTGGGAATTTTTGAACCCCTGGGGCAGGACGGCCCAGCAGTATTGTTTTTGTTGTAGGTTGAGTCCTGCCACTCACAGCCAAAATTTCTTGTGACTCTGGGACTAATGGAATACAGAAGAAGGCATCATTGAAGTCTAATACAGAATGCCATGTCCTGGTGGATGGTAGAATGACCAGCAGGGTGTAGGAATTAGGAACTACTAGATGTATATCCTCTGTGGCTTCCCTGACTGTCCTGGCGTCCTCTACCAGGTCCCCAGCAGCCCACGGGGCTCTTGTGGTCAGGCCCCTCCCAGGATATGGAGCTCACCTGGGCAGGTACGCAGCAGCCCACGGGGCTCTCGTGGGCAGGCCCCTCCCTGGATATGGAGCTCCCGTGGACAGGTACCCCGGCAGGGCTGGGCACACAGGAACCGTGCACATAGCCCTCATTGCAGAGCACCCCCAGCACCCCTGTCACTCAGAGCTGACACAGAGCACCTCAGAGCAGAGCTTGAACTAACAAACAGCAGCTCCAACAGGTCTGTGACCCTAGGCTTCACTCTGTGCGGCCTCCCTCTGCCTGGTCTTCCAGGGGCTTCCACTGCAGCCGGGGCACCAGGCCTCTGTCTCCACCCACCACCCCTCCTCTCCCTGACTCCTGGGTTCCTCTCATTAGCAGAGGGTCTTCTTGAAGTTGTCTCCCACTCATGGACCAGATAAAATGATTCGAAAACAAGCCAGGGCTGCCGCCCCTTATCTATCCTGACTCTCGGGACCCTACACCTGTTCCTTGGATCTGGCCGGTGCAGCAAGGCCCATTTTCTGCAACTCTGAGCCCCTGAGGGGCGAGGATTGGCTGACCTGGGCAGCCTGACCCGGCCGGCCAGCCCTTCCCAGGTGTGCCTGGGTTGAGGTCAATATAAACACCCCTCCAGGCAGCAAAAGCCTCTGCAGCTGTGCCTGACGCCATATTCTCTGCCCCGTCAGCAGTCTCGGGGTTGGGCTGGTGGGAGGGAGTAGGGCCCACGGCTCTATGAGTGGCCCAGTGTGACTGGGGCTCTGCTGGACTTTCTGCAGGAGTTGCCGGGCTGCCACCTGCTAAAGAAGAGGATGTGTCACCCATACTTGCTGCTGGAATTTCTCCCCGGGCAGAGGTGAGGAAGGAAAAAAGCAGTGGGGGCCGGGACAGGAGGGGTACCTCAGGCAGGGAAATGGAAAGCTTCCAGACGAGCGCCCGGGGCCAGGACCATCCTGGCTGGCCTGCAGGCACCAAGTCGGCCTGCGTGCTGTCGCTGGTGTGACTCCAAGCCCCTTCCTCTAGTTTTTAAAGTCTTTGCACACATTCAGGTGTTTTACCTGGGAAGGGTGGGAAAAGTTCAGCAGCAGCTGGCCTGGGGCTCAGCTCACGTTTACTCAGAGACGCCTCCTCACGGTCCCCCAGCTTTGCAATGAGGACGCTCCTCGTGTGGGGGCTGCTGGCTGCATGGGAGATGATTCCCCACCTGTGACCAACTTCAGAATTGTTTACCCCTGGAGCAAGTGCCCTGATAGGGTTTTCCTCTGTATGACCAGTGGGTTCTGTTTTTGTTTTTTTTTTTTTTCTTTTTTGGTTCAAGGTAAGTTTTATTCCTCTTTTTGTATTTATGGATATAAGCATGGAAATAATTCATTCATATAAATACGTCTATGGGAAGGACAGAACTTTTTTTCTGTTTTATTTTTTTAAGTATTACTTATTTTTTAATTTTTGAATTTATTTTATTCATTTTTTTATACAGCAGGCTCTTATTGGTAACCTATTTTATACATATAAGTGTATATATGTCAATCCCAGGCTCGCAATTCATCCCACCACCACCACCCTGCCACTTTCCCCCCTTGGTGTCCATACATTTGTTCTCTACATCTGTGTCTCTATTTCTGCCTTGCAAACCGGTTCATCTTTACCATTTTTCTAGGTTCCACATGTATGCGTTAATATACGATATTTGTTTTTCTCTTTCTGACTTACTTCACTCTGTATGACAGTCTCTAGATCTATCCACGTCTCTACAAATGACCCAATTTCATTCCTTTTTATGGCTGAGTAATATTCCATTTTATATATGTAGCACATCTTTTCTGTTCGTCTGTCTATGGGCATTTAGGTTGCTTCCATGACCTGGCTATTGTAAATAGTGCTGCAATGAATATTGTGGTGAATATGTCTTTTTGAATTATGGTTTTCTCTGGGTATATGGCCAGTAGTGGGATTGCTGGGTCATATGGTAATTCTATTTTTAGTTTCTTAAGGAACCTCCATACTGTTCTCCATCGTGACTGTATCAATTTACATTCCCACAAATAGTGTAAGAGGGTTCCCTTTTCTCCACACCCTCTCCAGCATTTGTTGCTTGTAGATTTTCTGATGATGCCCATTCTAACTCGTGTGAGGCGATACCTCATTGTAGTTTTGGTTTATATTTCTCTAATAATTAGTGATGTTGAGCAGCTTTTCATGTGCTTCTTGGTCATCTGTATGTCTTCTTGGGACAAATGTCTATTTACGTCATCTGCCCATTTTTGGATTGGGTTGTTTGTTTTTTTACTGTTGAGCTGCATGAGCTGTTTATATACATTGGAGATTAATCCTTTGTCCATTGATTCGTTTGCAAATATTTTCTCCCATTGTGAGGGTTGTCTTTTCGTCTTGTTTGTAGTTTCCTTTGCTTTGCAAAAGCTTTTAGGTTTCATTTGCTCCCATATGTTTATTTTTTTTTATTCCATTACTCTAGGAGGTGGATCAAAAAAGATCTTGCTGTGATTTATGTCAAAGAGTATTCTTCCTATGTTTTCCTCTAAGAGTTTTATAGTGTCCGGTCTTACATTTCGGTCTCTAATCCATTTTGAGTTTATTTTTTGTGTATGGTGTTAGGGAGTGTTCTAATTTCATTCTTTTACATGTAGCTGTCCATTTTTCCCAGCACCACTTATTGAAGAGACTGTCTTTTCTCCTTTGTATACCCTTGCCTCCTTTGTCATAGATTAGTGGGCCATAGGTGTGTAGGTTTATCTCTGGGCTTTTTTTTTTCTTTTACATCTTTATTGGAGTATAATTGCTTTACAATTGTGTGTTAGTTTCTGCTGTATAAAAAAGTGAATCAGCTGTGCGTATACATATAACACCATATCCCCTCCCTCTTGCAACTCCCTCTCACTCCCTTATCCCACCCTTTTAGGTGGTCACAAAGCACAGCGCTGATCTCCCTGTGCTATGTGGCTGCTTCCCAGTAGCTATCAATTTTACATTTGGTAGTGTATATATGTCCATACCACTCTCTCACTTTGTCCCAGCTTACCCTTCCCTCTCCCCATGTCCTCAAGTCCTTTCTCTACGTCTGTGTCCTTAATCCTTTCCTGCCCCTAGGTTCTTCATAAACTTTTTTTTTTAAGATTCCATATATATGTGTTAGCATACGGTATTTGTTTTTCTCTTTCTGACTTACTTCACTCTGTAGGACAGACTCTAGATCCATCCACCTCACTAAAAGTAACTCAATTTCGTTTCTTTTTATGGCTGAATAATGTTCCATTGTATATTTGTGCCACATCTTCCTTATCCATTTATCTGTTGATGGACACTTAGGTTGCTTCCATGTCCTGGCTATTGTAAATAGAGCTACAGTGAACATTGTGGTACATGACTCTTTTTGAATTATGGTTTTCTCAGGGTAAATGTCCAGGAGTGGGTTTGCTGGGTTGTATGGTAGTTCTATTTTTAGTTTTTAAGGAACCCCCATACCGTTCTCCCTAGTGGCTATATCAATTTACATTCCCACCAACAGTGCAAGAGGGTTCCCTTTGCTCCAATAAATGCCTCTCCAGCATTTATTGTTGGTAGATTTTTTGATGATGGCCATTCTGACTGGTGTGAGGTGATACCTCACTGTAGTTTTGATTTGCATTTCTCTAATGATTAGTGATGTTCAGCATCCTTTCATGTGTTTGTTGGCAACCTGTATATCTTCTTTGGAGAAATGTCTATTTAGGTCTTCTGCCCATTTTTGGATTGGATTGTTTGGTTTTGTGATATTGAGCTACATGAGCTGCTTTTTGGAGATTAATCCTTTGCCATTTGCTTCATTTGAAAATATTTTCTCCCATTCTGATGGTTGTCTTTTCATCTTGCTTATGTTTTCCTTTGCTGTGCAAAAGAATTTATGTTTCATTCGGTCCCATTTGTTTATTTTTGTTTTTATTTCCATTTCTCTAGGAGGTGGGTCAAAAAGGATCTTGCTGTGATTTATGTCATAGACTGTTCTGCTTATGTTTTCCTCTAAGAGTTTTATAGTGGCTGGTCTTATATTTAGGTCTCTAATCCATTTTGAGTTTATTTTTGTGTATGGTGTTAGGATGTGTACTAATTTCATTCTTTTACATGTAACTGTCCAGTTTTCCCAGCACCACTTGCTGAAGACACTGTCTTTTCTCCATTGTATACCCTTGCCTCCTTTGTCATAGATTAGTGAACCATAGGTACGTGGGTTTATCTCTGTGCTTTCTATCCTGCTCTATTGACCTATATTTCTGTTCTTGTGTCAGTACCATATTATCTTGATTACTGTAGCTTTGCAATATAGTCTGAAGTCTGGAAGTCTGATTCCTCCAGCTCTTTTTTTTCCCCCCTCAAGACTGCTTTGGCTATCCAGGGTCTTTTGTGTCTCCCTACAAATTTTAAGATTTTTTTTTTCTTGTTCTGTAGAAAATGCCAAAGGTATTTTGATCGGGATTGCATTGAATCTGTAGATTGCTTTGGGTAGTATAGTCATTTTCACAATATTGATTCTTCTAATCCGAGAACATGGTATATGTCTCCATCTGTTTATATCATCTTTGATTTCTTTCATCAGTGTCTTATAGTTTTCTGAGTACAGGTCTTTTACTTCCTTAGGTAGGTTTATTCCTAGGTATTTTATTCTTTTTGTTGCAGTGGTAATGGGATTGTTTCCTTAATTTCTCTTTCTGATCTTTCATTGTTAGTGTATAGGAATGCAAGCAATTTCTGTGCATTAATTTTGTATCCTGCAACTTTACCAAATTCATTGATTAGCTCCAGTGGTTTTCTGGTGGCATCTTTAGGATTCTCTATCTATGATATCATGTCATCTGCAAACAGTGACAATTTTACTTCTTCTTTTCCTTTTTGTATTCCTTTTATTTCTTTTTCTTCTCTGATTGCCATGGCTAGGACTTCCAAAACTATGTTGAATAGCAGTGGTGAGAGTGGACATCCTCGTCTTGTTCCTGATCTTAGAGGAAACGCTTTCAGTTTTTCACCATTGAGAATGTTGTTTGCTGTGGGTTTGTCATATATGGCCTTTATTATGTTGAGGTAGTTTCCCTCTATGCCCACACTCTGCAGAGTTTTTATCGTAAATGAGTGTTGAATTTTCTCAAAATCTTTTCCTTCATCTATTGAGATGATCATATGCTTTTATTCTACAATTTGTTAATATGGTGTATCACATTGATTTGTGTATATTGAAGAATCCTCGCATCCCTGGGATAAACCCCACTTGATCATGGTGTATGATCCTTTTCATGTGTTGTTCGATTCTGTTTGCTAGTATTTTGTTGAGGATTTTTACATCTATATTCATCAGTGATATTGGTCTATAATTTTCTTTCCTTGTAGTATCTCTGTCTGATTTTGGTATCAGGGTGATGGTGGTCTCATAGAATGAGTTTGGGAGTGTTCCTTCCGCTGCAATTGTTTTGAAGAATTTGAGAAGGTTGGGTGTTAGCTCTGCTCTAAATGTTTGATAGAATTCACCTGTGATGCCATCTGGTTCTGGACTTTTGTTTGTTGGAAGATTTTTAATCACAGTTTCAATTTCATTGCTTGTGATAGGTTTGTTCATATTTTCTATTTCTTCCTGGTTCAGTCTTAGAAGGTTATCCCTTTCTAAGAATTTGTCCATTTCTTCCAGATTGTCCATTTTATTGGCCTAGAGTTGCTTGTAGTAGTCTCTTAGGATGCTTTGTATTCCTGTGGTGTCTGTTATAACTTCTGCTTTTTCACTTCTAATTTTGTTGATTTGCGTCCTCTCCCTCTTTTTCTGGAGTCCGGCTAAAGGTTGATCATTTTTGCTTATCTTCTCAAAGAACCAGCTTTTAGTTTTATTGATCTTTGCTTTCGTTTTCTTTGTTTCTATTTCATTTATTTCTGCTCTGATCTTTATGATTTCTTTCCTTCTACTAACTTTGGGTTTTGTTCTTCTTTCTCTAGTTCCTCTAGGTGTAAGGTTAGATTGTTTATTTGAGATTTTTCTTGTTTCTTGAGGTAGGCTTGTATTGCTATAAACTTCCCTCTTAGAACTCCTTTTGCTGCATCCCATAGGTTTTGGATCATCGTGTTTTTGTTGTCATTTGTCTCTAGGTAGTTTTTGATTTCCTCTTTGATTTCTTCAGTGATCTCTTGGTTATTTAGTAACGTATTGTTTAGCCTCCATGTGTTTGTGTTTTTTACGGTTTTTTCCGTGTAATTGATTTCTAATCTCATAGCATTGTGGTCGGAACAGCTGCTTGATATGATTTCAGTTTTCTTAAATTTACTGAGGCTTTATCTGTGACCCAAGATGTGATCTATCCTGGAGAATGTTCCGTGTGCAGTTGAGAAGAACGTGTAATCTGCTGTTTTTGGATGGAATGTCCTATAAATATCAATTAACTCTATCTGGTCTATTGTGTCATTTAAAGCTTGTGTTTCCTTATTAATTGTCTGTCTGGCTGATCTCCACTGGTGTAAGTGAGCTGTTAAAGTCCCCCGCTATTATTGTGTTACTGTCGATTTCCTCTTTTATAGCTGTTAGCAGTTGCCTTATACATTGAGCTGCTCCTATTTTGGGTACATATATATTTATAGTTGTTATATCTTCTTCTTGGATTGATCCCCTGACCATTATGTAGTGCCTTTCCTCGTCTCTTGTAACATTCTTTATTTTAAAGTCTATTTTATCTGATATGAGTATTGCTACTCCAGCTTTCTTTTGATTTTCATTTGCATAGAATATATTTTTCCATCGCCTCACTTTGAGTCTGTATGTGTCCCTAGGTCTGAAATGGATCTCTTGTAGACAGCATATATATGGGTCTTGTTTTTGTATCCATTCAGCGAGCCTGTGTCTTTTGGTTGGAACATGTAGTGCATTCACGTTTAAGGTAATTATCGATATGTATGTTCCTACTACTATTTTCTTAATTGTTATGGGTTTGTCTTGGTGGGTCCTTTTCTTCTCTTGTGTTTCCCACTTAGAGAAGTTCCTTTAGCATTTGGTGTAGAGCTGGTTTCATGGTGCTGAATTCTCTTAGCTTTTGCTTGTCTGTAAGGCTTTTGATTTCTCCATCAAATCTGAATGAGCTCTTTGCAGGGTGGAGTACTCTTGGTTGTAGGTTCTTCCCTTTCATCACTTTAAATTTATCATGCCACTTCCTTCTGGCTTGTAGATTTTCTGCTGAGAAATCAGTTGTTATCCTTATGGGAGTTCCCTTGTATGTTATTTGTCATTTTTCCCTTGCTGCTTTCAATCATTTTTCTTTGTCGTTAATTTTTGTCAATTTGATTACTATGTGTCTTGTCATTTTTCTCCTTTGGTTTATCCTGCCTGGGACACTCTGTGCTTCTGGACTTGGGTGGCTATTTCTTTTCCCATGCTAGGGAAGTTTTTGACCATTATCTCTTTAAATATATTCTCGGGTCCTTTCTCTCTCTCTTCTCCTTCTGGGACCCCTATAATGCGAATGTTGTTGCGTTTAATGTTGTCCCAGAGGACTCTTGGGGTGTCTTCGTTTATTTTCATTCTTTTTCTTTATTCTGTTCCATGGCAGTGATTTCCACCTTTCTGTCTTCCAGGTCACTTATCCGTTCTTCTGCCACAGTTATTCTGCTACTGATTCCTTCTAGTCTATTTTTCATTTCAGTTATTCCATTGTTCACCTCTGTTTGTTTGTTCTTTAATTCTTCTAGGTGTTTGTTCCTTAATTCTTCTAGGTCTTTGTTAAACATTTCTTGCATCTTCTCGATCTTTGCCTCCTTTCTTTTTCCAAGGTCTTGGCTCAACTTCACTATCATTATTCTGAATTTTTTTTCTGGAAGGTTCCCTATCTCCACCTCATTTTGTTTTTTTTTTTCTGGGGTTTTATCTTGTTCCTTGATCTGGTATAAAGTCCTCTGCCTTTTCATTTTGTCTATCTTTCTGTGAATGTGGTTTTCCTTCCACAGGCTGCAGAATTGTAGTTCTTCTTGCTTCTGCTGTCTGCTCTCCGGTGGATGAGTCTATCTTAGAGGCTTGTGCAAGCTTCCTGATGGGAGGGACTGGTGGTGGGTAGAGCTGGGTGTTGCTTTGGTGGGCAGAGCTTTAATCCGCTTGTCTACGGATTAAATAAAACTTTAATAAAAAGTTTAATCCGCTTGTCTGCTGATGCATGGGGCTGGGTTCCCTCCCTGTTGGTTGTTTGGCCTGAGGCGACCCAGCCCTGGAGCCTACCTTGCTCTTGGTGGGGCTAATGGCGGACTCTGGGAGGGCTCACACCAAGGAGTATTTCCCAGAACTTCTGCTGCCAGTGTCGTTGTCCTCACGGTGAGCCACAGCCACAGCCACCACCTGCCTCTGCAGGAGACCCTCTAAAAGTAGCAGGTAGTTCTGGTCATTCTCCTACAGGGTCACTTCTCCTTCCCCTGGGTCCTGATGTGCACACTACTTTGTGTGTGCCCTCCAAGAGTGGAGTATCTGAGTGGAGTTGAGACTCTGAGACTCTGTGTGGAGTTGCACAGACTCTGGGTCCTGTGAAGCTTCGATGTTTTGTGATTCTAGAAATCCTATAGGAGACGGTCCACAGCAGGTGACGCTAACATTGTCAGTAGAGGTGTTGAAGCCAAAGATCTGCAGTTCCAACTAGAGGTGCCGATGTACATACAGGACAAAATCATCTCGTGTGAATGTAGTTCAGGCATGTTTAAGATGAATGCAGTCATGTTAATGTCTACCATATTCTATCTTGAGCCTCTCCTCAGGGACCCCCTCCTCAGTTCCTGAGGCTCCTGTAAGTCATGTACAGGGGACTGGAGAGTGGGCTCTGTCCAGTCTGAGCCCTGAGTTACCCTGTGTGTATCTTAGGATACTTTGTATTTCTGTGGTGTCCGTTGTAACATCATCTCTTTCATTTCAGATTTATTTGGGCCCTCTCTTTTTAAAAAAACATACTACTGTTGTCTTTTATTCTTTACAGAAGTTTAATAAGTGTTTGATCTACTATCCTTACCCTATGTATACTTTTTGCAGTGAGATTTTTACTTTTCTTTGTTTCCTTGTTACTATCAATAATTAGTGAGACTTCTTTTAAGCTACCTTCAACATTGCTTATAAAGCTGCTTTATTAGTGATGACAGAGCCTTAATGGAAGTCATGTTCTGGTTGTAAATTAGAATGCAATGTGCCAGCAAATAGCCCCTTAAGTTTATGTCTCATTACTTCTTGTTCTTTTTTTAATTTAATTTTTATTTTTTGTCAGAGCAAATTTAATTAAAATGTTTTGTTTCTTCTAGGTGTGAAAGATGTGGTTCTTTTAAACATATACATATATCTATTCTTCTTTGGATCATTTTCCCATGTAGGTTATGACACGATGTTGAGTAGTCTTGTCTTGGTATTACGTAGGTCTTTGGTGATTACATATTTCACATGTGTTTCTATATCTATCTTAACCCCAATATCCTAATGTATCCAATCCTCACACCTTTCCATTTGGTGAACCATAAGTTTGTTTAATGAATCTGTGATTGCATTTCTCTGTGGAAATATCTTCATTGGTATCAATTTTTAGCTAAGACCTATAAGTGATATTATAGGATATGTGTCTTTTGCTTTCTGACTTAGTACAATTTGCCTGATTACCTCAAGAATCATACATGGTGCTGCAAATGGCATTGTTTCATTTTTTTCCCTGGCTAATATTCCATCTGTACGTGTACCAGTTCTTCTTTGGCCACGCACCTCTTGATGGACTTTCTGGTTGCCTCCATGTCTTGGCTATTGTAATACTGCTGCAATGCACATTTGCTTGCCTGTGTCTTTCCAGTTATATCTTCTTATGTTATAGGCCAAGGAGTGGGCTTGCTGTATCATATGGTAGCTCAGTGTGTATGTTTTAAAGGCACCACCATTCAGTTCTCATTAGTGGCTCTTTCCAGGTTACGTCCCACTTAAAATTGAGGGTATGCATTTCTCCAAAACACCTTCAATATTTATTGTTTGTAGTTTTCTTGCTGATGGTTATTCTAACAGGTGCGAGCTGATACCTATCTGTGGTTGAATTTGCATGTGTCCCATAATCTGTTGAAATTGAGCTTTAAAGCATGCCCTTTTTATTTATCAAACTGTGATTACAGCTTAGTTCTTCAAAGTGTTTTCTTAAAGTAAGTGTCACATTTTGAAAATTTTTGGCCATTACCTCCCTCAAGACATTTTGAGGGCACGTTTCATTTACAGCCCTGAAGTACTTGTTCATATGAAGTGACCATTAGCACAGGTTTTAAAGCTGCTTTTGCAGGTAACGGCCAGAGGGTGGCAGCCTTTCTACGTTCCCAATCTGGTAAATAGGGAAAGAGACCTTCAGCCCCAAGAGTGTCCAGCTTTATTTCTCATCCAGCTGTGGGTCTAGATATGGTCACACCAGGTTGCATCACAGCCCCGGAACGAATTATGTAAAAATTTCTCCCTCTATCACTGTCTTTGTTTTTTGGGATTTTAAAGTAATTTATTTTTATAATGGGGTTTACCTGATTTTCACTGCTGTGTTTATGCCCCTTTACAGCCACTTGATTCACTTACAGAGAGAAATCAATACATAGGTTTTAAGATTTTTACTAGTCAGATATATTCTTGTTCGTTGAATAGGGGGTGTTGCATCCACTTCACTGAGCAAGGAGTAGGTCTTGTCTATTACATATTGGGTTTATGGATCGGTATTTGAGCTAATATGAAACCCTTGTTTTATGCATCACCCCACCTCACCTTTCCCGTTATGCAGCCATAGTGTGTTTTCTAAACGTGTGACTCTGTTCTGCTTTGTAATTCAGTTCAAGTGTAGCGGTTTTTACATTCCCTCTATAAGTGATAGCTTATGATAAGTGTCTTTTTCTGTGTGACTTATTTCACTTAGAATCGTCGAACATAAATCCACTCATCATGCTGCTAATAGCCTTATGACATTGATTTCATGGCTGAGTGATATTCCATTGTACATAAGGACCACAACATCGTTATCCATTTTCCTATTTCCTGGGATATTTAAGGTGTAATGAAGAGAAGGTTCTTGTCAACAGAGCAGCCCTAAACATTGGTGTGCCTGTGTCTTGCTGATTTTTAGTTTTCCCAATTTATACGCCCATGAGTGGAAATGCCCTATGCTCTCTAAGCTGTGTTTTTTAGATGTTTCAGGACACACCGTACACTTCTCCAGAGTGACTGTTGGCAATTTACATCCCGCCCATCAGTGTAGCAAGGCTCCCATTTCTCCATGGCCTGTCCTGCATTTCTGGTTTTGACACTTTTTTCAGCATGGCCCTTTTGACCGATGGGAAGCGAGACTTCTTTGTAGCACTGATTTGCCTTTCCAGGTTGCTTGGTTGGCCAAAAAGGGCGTATGCGTTTTTTCCTGAATATATTCAGGAAAAAACGCATACGCCCTTTTTGGCCAAGGGTATCATTGTCAACGTTTTGCCGCTTTTCATTTGCTTTAAAGGCGATTCGAATCTACCTCCTTAAGTCTATTTCTGCAATTCTGCCTTGCTTTCAAATCCTCTTCGTTGCCTTCCCTCAATATATTTGTGGACGAGAGTTATCATTGATAACTCTGCAGGTTTGTGAATTGCAGTGCCCCTGAGATCCATTTTTCAACTCGCTTTTTTGGGAGTTGGCCGCAAAAGCGCAGGATTGCTTCAGGCCCTGTTCTACTTCCGGGGGGCAGGCTGAGCCTGTGGTTAATTCTTCTTTCTGAAGGGAAAATAGAGTGACCTGTGCTTGTCTCAACACCTAGATCTAGTCTCTCATTGGTTCCCCCTCTTCCCGTTCATCCTCAGTACAAATTGCAACCTGTACGGAACAGGAGGTTAAAGGTGCTGATGCTCCAAGTAGGGAGATTGCTAGGAAAGTGGCTGGAATGGCGAACCCGAGCACAAGGAGATGATAAATGAGGTGCATTTTAGAAACCTTTCCCGATCACATGGTGTACCATCTTCTGGGTTTCTCATGCATGTTTTTGATGTAGGAAGATGCCCTTGAACCTGGAGATTTGGGACCCATGGGATGGGTGTCACGCAGTATTACTTTAAAGGGTCTGCGTTGGCTCATCCAACCTCACCAAACCTCTCAG
This sequence comes from Balaenoptera borealis, assembly GCF_965194805.1. Classification (NCBI taxonomy): domain Eukaryota; kingdom Metazoa; phylum Chordata; class Mammalia; order Artiodactyla; family Balaenopteridae; genus Balaenoptera; species Balaenoptera borealis. The sequence goes on along the minus strand of NW_028123240.1, from coordinate 8,007 downwards.
CCGCAAGAGTGTCCACCCTTATGTCTCACCCAGCTGTGGGTCTAGATATGGTCGATCCAGGTTGCATCACAGCCCCTGAACGAATTGTGTAAGAATTTCTCTCTCTTTCACTGTCTTTGTATCATGGGTTTTTAAAAGTAATTTATTTTTATAATGGGGTTTAGCTGCTTTTCACTACTGTGTTTATGCCGCTTTAAACCCACTTGACACACTAACAGAGAGATATCAATACATAGGTTTTAAGATTACTACTAATCAAATATATTCTTTTGCGGTGAATAGGGTGTGTTGAGTCCTGTTCTCTGAGCAAGGAGTAGTTCTTGTCTGTTACATATTGGGTTTATGGAACGGTATCTCAGATAATTTGAAACCCTTGTTTTATGCATCACCCCACCTCAGCTTTCCCGTTAACCAGCCATAGTGTGTTTTCTAAACGTGTGACTCTGTTCTGCTTTGTAATTCAGTTCAAGTGTAGCGGTTTTTACATTCCCTCTATAAGTGATAGCTTATGATACGTGTCTTTTTCTGTGTGACTTATTTCACTTAGAATCGTCGTACCTAAATCCACTCATCATGCTGCTACTAGCCTTAGGCCATTGATTTCATGGCTGAGTGTTATTCCATTGTACATAAGGACCACCACTTCTTTATCCATTTTTCTCTTTCCTGGGATATTTCAGGTGTCATGAAGTGGAGGTTCTTGTCAACAGAGCAGCCCTAAACTTTGGGGTGCCTGTGTCTTCCTGATTTTTAATTTTCCCAATTTATACGCCCATGAGTGGAAGTGCCCTATGTTCTCTAAGCTATATTTTTTCGATGTTTCAGGACACACCGTACACTTCTCCAGAGTGGCTGTTGGCAATTTATATCCGGCCCATCAGCATAGCAAGGCTCCCATTTCTCCATGGCCTGTCTTGCATTTCTGGTTTTGACACTTTTTTCAGCATGGTCCGTTTGACCGATGGGAAGCGAGAATGATTTGTAGCACTGATTTGCCTTTCCAGGTTGCTTGGTTGGCCAAAAAGGGCGTATGCGTTTTTTCCTGAATATATTCAGGAAAAAACGCATACGCCCTTTTTGGCCAAAGGCATCATTGTCGACGTTTTGCCGCTTTTCATGTGCTTTAAAAGCGATTCGTATCTACCTCCTGAAATCTGTTTCCTGCAATTCTGCCTTGATTTCAAATCCTCTTCGTTGCCTTCCCTCAATATATTTGTGAACGAGAGTTATCATTTATAACTCTGCAGGTTTTGAGTTGCATTGCCCCTGAGCTCCATTTTTCAACTCGCTTTTTTGGGAGCTGGCCGCAAGCGCGCAGGATGGTTTCAGGCCCTGTCCTTGTTCCGGGGCGCAGGCTGAGCCTGTGGTTAATTCTTCTTCCTGATGGGAAAATAGAGTGACCTGTGCCTGTCCCAAAACCAAGAGCTAGTCTCTCATTGGTTCCACGTCTTCCCGTTCATCCTCAGGACAAATTGCAACCTGTACGAAACAGGAGGTTAAAGGTGCTTATGCTCCAAGTAGGGAGATTGCTAGTAAAGCGGCTGGAATGGGAACCCGGGCACAAGGAGATGAGAAATGAGGTGCGTTTTAGAAACCTTTCCCCATCACATGGTGTACCATCTTCTGGGTTTCTCATGCATGTTTTCGATGTAGGAAGATGCACTTGAACCTGGAGATTTGGGACCCATGCGATGGGTTCCACGCAGTATTAATTTAAAGGGTCTGCGTTTGCTCACCCAACCTCACCAAACCTCTCAGCCCCAAGAGTGTCCACCCTTATGTCTCATCCAGCTGTGTGTCTAGGTATGGTCAATCCAGGTTGCATCACAGCCCCTGAACGCATTGTGTAAGAATTCCTCTCTCTTTCACTGTCTTTGTTTCATGGGTTTTTAAAAGTAATTTATTATTATAATGAGGTTTAGCTGCTTTTCACTGCTGTGTTTATGCCGCTTTACACCCACTTGACACACTAACAGAGAGATATCAATACATAGGTTTTACGATTATTACTAGTCAGATATATTCTTGTGCGGTGAATAGGGCGTGTTGAGTCCAGTTCTCTGAGCAAGGAGTAGGTCTTGTCTATTACATATTGGGTTTATGGAACGGTATCTGAGCTAATTTGAAACCCTTGTTTTATGTATCACCCCACCTCACCTTTCCCGTTAAGCAGCCATAGTGTGTTTTCTGCATGTGTGACTCTGTTCTGTTTTGTAATTCAGTTCAAGTGTAACAGTTTTTACATTCCCTCTATCAGTGATACCTTATGAGAAGTGTCCTTTTCTGTGTGACTTATTTCACTTAGAATCGTCGTACCTAAATCCACTCATCATGCTGCTACTAGCCTTATGACATTGATTTCATGGCTGAGTGATATTGCATTGTACATAAGGACCACAACTTCTTTACCCATTTTTCTCTTTCCTGGGATATTTAAGGTGGAATGAAGTGGAGGTCCTTGTCAACAGAGCAGCCCTAAACTTTGGGGTGCTTGTGTCTTGCTGATTTTTCATTTTCCCAATTCATACCCCCATGAGTGGAAGTGCCCTATGCTCTCTAAGCTGTGTTTTTTAGATGTTTCAGGACACACTGTACACTTCTCCAGAGTGGCTGTTGGCAATTTACATCCCGCCCATCAGTGTAGCAAGGCTCCCATTTCTCCATGGCCTGTCCTGCATTTCTGGTTTTGACACTTTTTTCAGCATGGCCCTTTTGACCGATGGGAAGCGAGACTTCTTTGTAGCGCTGATTTGCCTTTCCAGGTTGCTTGGTTGGCCAAAAAGGGCGTATGCGTTTTTTCCTGAATATATTCAGGAAAAAACGCATACGCCCTTTTTGGCCAAGGGCATCATTGTCAACGTTTTGCCGCTTTTCATGTGCTTTAAATGCGATTCGAATCTACTTCCTGAAATCTGTTTCCTGCAATTCTGCCTTGATTTCAAATCCTCTTCGTTGCCTTCCCTCAATATATTTGTGGACGAGAGTTATCATTTATAACTGCAGGTTTGTGAATTGCAGTGCCCTGAACCTCCATTTTACAACTCGTTTTTATGGGAGCTGGCGGCAAAATCGCAGAATGGCTTCAGGCCCTGTTCTGGTTCCGGGGGGCAGGCTGAGCCTGTGGTTAATTCTTCTTTCTGATGGGAAAATAGAGTGACCTGTGCCTGTCCCAACACCAAGAGCTAGTCTCTCGTTGGTTCCACGTCTTCCCGTTTATCCTCAGGACAAATTGCAACCTGTACGGAACAGGAGGTTAAAGGTGCTGATGCTCCAAGTAGGGAGCTTGCTAGTAAAGTGGCTGGAATGGCGAACCCGGGCACAAGGCGATGAGAAATGAGGTGCGTTTTAGAAACCTTTCCCCATCACACGGTGTACCATCTTCTGGGTTTCTCATGCATGTTTTCGATGTAGGAAGATGCCCTTGAACCTGGAGATTTGGGACCCATGCGATGGGTACCATGCAGTATTACTTTAAAGGGTCTGCGTTTGCTCACCCAACCTCAGCAAACCTCTCAGCCCCAAGAGTGTCCACCCTTATGTCTGATCCAGCTGTCAGTCTAGATATGGTCAATCCAGGTTGCATCACAGCCCCTGAACGCATTGTGTAAGAATTTCTCTCTCTTTCACTGTCTTTGTTTCATGGGTGTTTCAAAGTAATTTATTTTTATAATGGGGTTTAGCTGCTTTTCACTGCTGTGTTTATGCCGCTTTACACCCACTTGACACACTAACAGAGAGATATCAATACATAGGTTTTAAGATTATTACTAGTCAGATATATTCTTGTGCGGTGAATAGGGCGTGTTGAGTCCAGTTCTCTGAGCAAGGAGTAGGTCTTGTCTATTACATATTGGGTTTATGGAATGGTATCTGAGCTAATTTGATACCCTTGTTTTATGTATCACCCCACCTCACCTTTCCCGTTAAGCAGCCATAGTGTGTTTTCTGCATGTGTGACTCTGTTCTGTTTTGTAATTCAGTTCAAGTGTAACGGTTTTTACATTCCCTCTATCAGTGATACCTTATGAGAAGTGTCCTTTTCTGTGTGACTTATTTCACTTAGAATCGTCGTACCTAAATCCACTCATCATGCTGCTACTAGCCTTATGACATTGATTTCATGGCTGAGTGATATTCCATTGTACATAAGGACCACAACTTCTTTACCCATTTTTCTCTTTCCTGGGATATTTAAGGTGGAATGAAGTGGAGGTCCTTGTCAACAGAGCAGCCCTAAACTTTGGGGTGCTTGTGTCTTGCTGATTTTTCATTTTCCCAATTCATACCCCCATGAGTGGAAGTGCCCTATGCTCTCTAAGCTGTGTTTTTCAGATGTTTCAGGACTCACCGTACACTTCTCCAGAGTGGCTGTTGGCAATTTACATCCCGCCCATCAGTGTAGCAAGGCTCCCATTTCTCCATGGCCTGTCCTGCATTTCTGGTTTTGACACTTTTTTCAGCATGGCCCTTTTGACCGATGGGAAGCGAGACTTCTCTGTAGCGCTGATTTGCCTTTCCAGGTTGCTTGGTTGGCCAAAAAGGGCGTATGCGTTTTTTCCTGAATATATTCAGGAAAAAACGCATACGCCCTTTTTGGCCAAAGGCATCATTGTCAACGTTTTGCCGCTTTTCATGTGCTTTAAATGCGATTCGAATCTACTTCCTGAAATCTGTTTCCTGCAATTCTGCCTTGATTTCAAATCCTCTTCGTTGCCTTCCCTCAATATATTTGTGGACGAAAGTTATCATTTATAACTGCAGGTTTGTGAAATGCAGTGCCCTGAACCTCCATTTTACAACTCGTTTTTATGGGAGCTGGCCGCAAAATCACAGAATGGCTTCAGGCCCTGTTCTGGTTCCGGGGGGCAGGCTCAACCTGTGGTTAATTCTTCTTTCTGATGGGAAAATAGAGTGACCTGTGCCTGTCCCAACACCAAGAGCTAGTCTCTCGTTGGTTCCACGTCTTCCCGTTTATCCTCAGGACAAATTGCAACCTGTACGGAACAGGAGGTTAAAGGTGCTGATGCTCCAAGTAGGGAGCTTGCTAGTAAAGCGGCTGGAATGGCGAACCCGGGCACAAGGAGATGAGAAATGAGGTGCGTTTTAGAAACCTTTCCCCATCACACGGTGTACCATCTTCTGGGTTTCTCATGCATGTTTTTGATGTAAGAAGATGCCCTTGAACCTGGAGATTTGGGACCCATGCGATGGGTACCATGCAGTATTACTTTAAAGGGTCTGCGTTTGCTCACCCAACCTCAGCAAACCTCTCAGCCCCAAGAGTGTCCACCCTTATGTCTCATCCAGCTGTGGGTCTAGATATGGTCAATCCAGGTTGCATCACAGCCCCTGAACGCATTGTGTAAGAATTCCTCTCTCGTTCACTGTCTTTGTTTCATGGGTTTTTCAAAGTAATTTATTTTCATAATGGGATTTAGCTGCTTTTCACTGCTGTGTTTATGCCGCTTTACACCCACTTGACACACTAACAGAGAGATATCAATACATAGGCTTTACGATTATTACTAGTCAGATATATTCTTGTGCGGTGAATAGGGCGTGTTGAGTCCAGTTCTCTGAGCAAGGAGTAGGTCTTGTCTATTACATATTGGGTTTATGGAACGGTATCTGAGCTAATTTGAAACCCTTGTTTTATGTATCACCCCACCTCACCTTTCCCGTTAAGCAGCCATAGTGTGTTTTCTGCATGTGTGACTCTGTTCTGTTTTGTAATTCAGTTCAAGTGTAACGGTTTTTACATTCCCTCTATCAGTGATACCTTATGAGAAGTGTCCTTTTCTGTGTGTCTTATTTCACTTAGAATCATCGTACCTTAATCCACTCATCATGCTGCTACTAGCCTTATGACATTGATTTCATGGCTGAGTGATATTCCATTGTACATAAGGACCACAACTTCTTTATCCATTTTTCTCTTTCCTGGGATATTGAAGGTGGAATGAAGTGGAGGTCCTTGTCAACAGAGCAGCCCTCAACTTTGGGGTGCTTGTGTCTTGCTGATTTTTCATTTTCCCAATTTATACCCCCATGAGTGGAAGTGCCCTATGCTCTCTTAGCTGTGTTTTTCAGATGTTTCAGGACTCACCGGACACTTCTCCAGAGTGGCTCTTGGCAATTTACATCCCGCCCATCAGTGTAGCAAGGCTCCCATTTCTCCATGGCCTGTCCTGCATTTCTGGTTTTGACACTTTTTTCAGCATGGCCCTTTTGACCGATGGGAAGCGAGACTTGTTTGTAGCGCTGATTTGCCTTTCCAGGTTGCTTGGTTGGCCAAAAAGGGCGTATGCGTTTTTTCCTGAATTTATTCAGGAAAAAACGCATACGCCCTTTTTGGCCAAGGGCATCATTGTCAACGATTTGCCGCTTTTCATGTGCTTTAAATGCAATTCGAATCTACCTCCTGAAATCTCTTTCCTGCAATTCTGCCTTGATTTCAAATCCTCTTCGTTGCCTTCCCTCAATATATTTGTGGACGAGAGTTATCATTTATAACTGCAGGTTTGTGAATTGCAGTGCCCTGAACCTCCATTTTACAACTCGTTTTTATGGGAGCTGGCGGCAAAATCGCAGAATGGCTTCAGGCCCTGTTCTGGTTCCGGGGGGCAGGCTGAGCCTGTGGTTAATTCTTCTTTCTGATGGGAAAATAGAGTGACCTGTGCCTGTCCCAACACCAAGAGCTAGTCTCTCGCTGGTTCCACGTCTTCCCGTTTATCCTCAGGACAAATTGCAACCTGTACGGAACAGGAGGTTAAAGGTGCTGATGCTCCAAGTAGGGAGCTTGCTAGTAAAGTGGCTGGAATGGCGAACCCGGGCACAAGGCAATGAGAAATGAGGTGCGTTTTAGAAACCTTTCCCCATCACACGGTGTACCATCTTCTGGGTTTCTCATGCATGTTTTCGATGTAGGAAGATGCCCTTGAACCTGGAGATTTGGGACCCATGCGATGGGTACCATGCAGTATTACTTTAAAGGGTCTGCGTTTGCTCACCCAACCTCACCAAACCTCTCAGCCCCAAGAGTGTCCACCCTTATGTCTGATCCAGCTGTGACTCTAGATATGGTCAATCCAGGTTGCATCACAGCCCCTGAACGCATTGTGTAAGAATTTCTCTCTCTTTCACTGTCTTTGTTTCATGGGTGTTTCAAAGTAATTTATTTTTATAATGGGGTTTAGCTGCTTTTCACTGCTGTGTTTATGCCGCTTTACACCCACTTGACACACTAACAGAGAGATATCAATACATAGGCTTTACGATTATTATTAGTTAGATATATTCTTGTGCGGTGAATAGGGCGTGTTGAGTCCAGTTCTCTGAGCAAGGAGTAGGTCTTGTCTATTACATATTGGGTTTATGGAATGGTATCTGAGCTAATTTGATACCCTTGTTTTATGTATCACCCCACCTCACCTTTCCCGTTAAGCAGCCATAGTGTGTTTTCTGCATGTGTGACTCTGTTCTGTTTTGTAATTCAGTTCAAGTGTAACGGTTTTTACATTCCCTCTATCAGTGATACCTTATGAGAAGTGTCCTTTTCTGTGTGACTTATTTCACTTAGAATCGTCGTACCTAAATCCACTCATCATGCTGCTACTAGCCTTATGACATTGATTTCATGGCTGAGTGATATTCCATTGTACATAAGGACCACAACTTCTTTACCCATTTTTCTCTTTCCTGGGATATTTAAGGTGGAATGAAGTGGAGGTCCTTGTCAACAGAGCAGCCCTAAACTTTGGGGTGCTTGTGTCTTGCTGATTTTTCATTTTCCCAATTCATACCCCCATGAGTGGAAGTGCCCTATGCTCTCTAAGCTGTGCTTTTTAGATGTTTCAGGACTCACCGTACACTTCTCCAGAGTGGCTGTTGGCAATTTACATCCCGCCCATCAGTGTAGCAAGGCTCCCATTTCTCCATGGCCTGTCCTGCATTTCTGGTTTTGACACTTTTTTCAGCATGGCCCTTTTGACCGATGGGAAGCGAGAC